>NC_132915.1:22120265-22357765 GCF_047675955.1 Chlorocebus sabaeus
TTGCTGGATAGCCACATGTCCAGCTCAACATTCTAATACTATTGAAGATGGAGTAAAGGATACTGGGGGATAAGTAAGATTCTTCCAAAGAAGGATTCCAATAAATGATGTAAGAAGGGAAGAATTTCAAGAAGAGGGAACACTTTGTGCAAAGACAAAAACGGGTGAAGATTGTGCATTCTGGAAATAATGAATACCATTCACCAACCGGGGACTGCCTGATTCACCCATGTATATGCTTGAGGCTTCATACGAAATATATATTTGTCTCATGCAGGGGTGGGGTGGGTGAGGAGCCAATGATACCATGGCTTATATTACTTTTCGAGCCTTCTTACTTTCTGAATTTGGTGCAGTTTGCATCAGTGAACAATCTGATGGTGTGTTGGTTGTTTGTTTTAAAGCACTCACTGCTCCAAGTTTGTTCTCATCTCCAGATAATTATTAAAGTGACCCAAACATCTACAAGAATTTGAATTTCAGACGGATGGGTATACATTACCCCGGATTTAATAAGCGTACATTTGCCAGCGTTAGCTATCCACAACCAGAAAACGCCAAGCCACCCCACCTTGCCCAAATTGGTAGTTTTTTGTCCTCTTTCTGAAATACTGCATCTTGGAATACAAATAAAACAGCCACATGACGCTCAAAGGTAAGACAATCAAAGACTCATTAGATCATGCCAGATTATGATGTCACACAGAGACAGCAAAACAGTATTTTGCATAAAATATGATTGCTTCATTTCCAGTAAACTTGTGTCGAAACAGGAAAAATCTTTCCCTTAATCCTGTCCCTTAACCCTGATTCCAGAAAATAAACATGATGACATTTATCTGACCCTTGGGTGGGCCTCAAATATTTTGGACAAACGCCTTTATATTCTGCTGCACTTGGATGCCTTGGGGAAAGTGTGGTCAGGGAAGGAGTTGGGTATCAAGGGTCAAATGTTCCAATCCATAAAGTGCAGCATCGAGGTAAATTTGCACTCACTGTAGAAGCGACTTGGTGGGAGGAGTGCATTTGCCTCTAAATGAACTGTCAGACTAAACTATCAGACAGACTGCATAATGGCCATCTTTTGCAGTATTCAGTGTAGAACTCCTGGAACCAACGCTACCTTTGGGGCAAGCCTTTGGCAGAGGAAGACACAGCTAAACAGTTGGAATTCGTTACCTGATACATAAAAACTCGCCCTAGTAATGTTCACATTACAGATGTCTTCATGCCCCCAGTTTAGGAAGCATTATCTATGGGGAATATAATTACCAGAACACTGGTTCAGTGTTCTGCCCCAGCACATAAACTTACTGCATTATAATCTTTGTTCTGGAAACAGCTGACTCAGCTCAAAGAGCTTGAACACAAATGGAACCTCAGCATACCTCTTTACAACTTCCATATTTGAGCAGCAACTTGTGGGATAAAACCCTCAACAGCCCTATAACTTCCTTGGGACAAAGTGTTTCTTATAGTGCTTCTGATCTTCCCTTCATAATTATGATGCAGAGGAAATGAAGAATCATCTTTCGAACAATCTCAGCAGGTATGACTTCTACGACCTTCAGTCATGCTTACATAGGCTGCAACGGTTTTGCCATATCCAGACCCCATTCCCAGATAAGGGTTTAATTGGCAAAAGCTGTAAGCAGAAAAACGGACTAATGTGCTACCATTTGAGGTTCATTTTTAAAAATAAATAAAACCGACACTATGATTGGCATATAATTGCGCCCCACCTAAATTTTTTCCTATGGGATTATAATATTAAATCATAACAGATGATAGAGAGGGTTAGTTGGGGCTAGCTGGCAGGTGATTTAAGAAGCATTGATTGCCCATCTGCCTGAGGGTGAGGCTACTGACTCATGATTGGATTTGGAGTCAAAGGACCCCGGTTTGAGTTAGGATTTGCCCTTTAGCCTTAGGAAGTTGTCAAACTTCTCAACCTCCCTGAGCCCTAGCTTCCTGACCTATATTAAATGGAGGTGCTAATAATAGCAGTCAGTATTGTTATTATTATTTCATGTTCTCAGGAAGGCTGTTGGAATTAGCAAAGCATTTTGTAACTGTTAAGGAGATGCATAATGAATTACTTAATCATATGTACTTCAGTTGGTTGGATTCTCCCTCCCAGTTGTGGGAAGGAGTCTGTACTAGACCACCTGTCACTGGTCTGGGGCAAACCTCCTGTGATCTACAGGGATTCGCTGAGATCCATAGCATTACCTGGGGCAAGCAAGCAGCTTTTCCTCTGCCCCACATAAAAATTTAATTCCTATCCTTGGCCACATCCACTAGAGAACTGAGCCAACCAGCCGGGACCACAGTTAAGCAGATATTTTCGACCCTCTGAAAACATACCCATTTGAGGTTGAATGTGCTCAAGTTCATAGAAATTGGCATCTGGGTTGGTTTTTAAACAGTTTATATCCTGCCAAAATATATTTTTGGTGAAAACCTAGCAAAGGAAAAAAAGCCTGCCTACCTATTAAGGTGGGACAAAAGTTGTTGAGTCCAAAGGTTGTGTCAGGTTGACTGCTTATGGCTTAGACAGAACAGTTTTCATGAGTGGCTGAAATTTGTGAACTGGTTTTCATAGACCTCAGCAAATCAGACTATTGACTCTTTTTGTTAAATCTGCCTTAGCTTTTCAGAAAGAGAGCCATTAGGAAAAACCATTTTCTCCCTTTTGTTAGTTTGAGTCATGCTCCAAGCTCCTCTTAACCATTAGGGGATGAAAATGTTCACTAAAACTATTCCTTCCTTGCAGATCTCCTCTCTGCTGGGTAAGAGTCTGTTCCTTCCCCTCGTCCAAGGAGAGCATTGGGAGCAAGAGAACACAAAGGGAAAAAGAAAAAAATATGGAGGCAAAAAGCATATGATTAGACCTCATTTAATTATTCAACTTTCATTTTTGGAGCAAAACTTTCAGTGACATTTTTTTGTGTCCATTTACAGGCAAAAGGAGAGAGAGCATGTTATAAGCAGATGACCAGTCTTCCATGAACCTGCTTAAAAATTTTTGCCAGATCTGGGATCCCCAGATAAATATTTAATAGAAAAAAAGTCAAAGTTCAAAACAGCATGACTAATTTACTACCACTTAGGTTTTAAAAATCCACATAAAAATACGCACATATACATACATTTTGCTATGAATATCTCTCTGGAAATACCAGTAAGAAACTATTGACCACAACTACCTTTGTAGAAAATTTGAGTGACTAGCAGGTAAAGGTATATTACCTTTGTGTACTTTTTGAATGTTGTACCATTTGTATATATTATCTGGTCAACAAATAAAAACAATATATTCAATTAAAAGAAAATTTCATGTTGCCACTAATAGAAGGTAACTGTGAAATGAAACTAATGCACTGTTATCGGTGTCTTGCTCTGTATTTATTGAAAGGGGAGATGTGCCAATATTAGACAGAGGTTAAAGACTAGAATCAGAGGCTTTCTCCCTTATATATTTGAAAGTATTTTAAAAAGAAACTGCCCAGCCACCCAGGAGGCTGAGACAGGAAGATTGCTTGAGTCCAGGAGGTCAAGGCTGCAGCTCACCATGCCACTGCATTACAGCCTGGGTGACAGACTCTGTATCAGATAAAAAAACAAAAAGAGAAAGAAACCAAAACATCCCTAAAATTCTTACCTTATGACTCAATGGCATTTACTGCCATGTCTGTGCCCTCCCTAAAATCTACATCCTTTGGGAAACTCTAGCATCATGGAAAAGCCATTCAACTGGGGAGTCATTACTTCTAGTCTTTGGTGCTCATTATTTTCCAAATCTGTCTAATCTATCTAGCATTAATTCTTCTCATCAGGATGTCTCTCAACAATTGAATTGGGATCAAATAAGATAATGCATATAAAAATAATAAGAAAACAACACAGGCATACCTCAGAATTTGCAGGTTTGCTTTCGGACTACCACAAAAAAACGGGTCACACAAGTTGTTGGCTTCCTAGTGCATATAAAACATAATATAAAAATTATGGACCAGGCGCGGTGGCTCACGCCTGTAATACCAGCACTTTGGAAGACCGAGGCGGGAGGATCACGAGGTCAGGAGATGGAGACCATCCTGGCGAACACGGTGAAACCCCGTCTCTACTGAAAATACAAAAAAATTAGCCGGGCGAGGTGGCGGGGCACCTGTGGTCCCAGCTTCTAGGGAGGCTGAAGCAGGAGAATGGCGTGAACCCGGGAGGCGGCGGAGCTGGCAGTGAGCGGAGATTGCAGTGAGCAGAGATCCTACCACTACACTCCAGTCTGGGCGACAGAGCAAGACTCCGTCTCAAAAAAAAAAAAAAATGTTCACACTATGCTATAGCCTATTAAGTGTGTACTAGCACGATGTGTAAAAAACAATATACATAACAATCCAAAATATTTTTTGCTAAAAAACGCTGACACAGACAGGAAGTCAGAGCATACTGTCAGAAAAATGGTGCCCATAGACTTACACAGTGCAGGGCTGCCACAAACCTACCCATGGTAAAAGATGAAATATCTGCAAAGCACATAAAGCAAAGCACAATGAAATGGGATTTACCTGGATCCGATCAAAGGAATTATTATCTACAGAATGCCTTACATTAAGTAGTTCAAACCGCTCATATGAAAAATACATATATTTGTCTCTACCAGGTTTTGGCTTTCTGTCTCATGTCTTGTGATCCTTATTCTAAGAGTAGGCTGAGAATGGAGAGAAGTCAGAGACTAGGAAGGTTTGTCCAAATCCCACAGTGAACACTCTTAGAGAAAAATGAGCGGACATGTTACATATCCTGATTACGGCCTTTGCAGAGGTGGAAAAAATAAGCAAGAAAGGAAGCTGCTTCTGTAGTTTGTGTGACACAAGAGTGTCCTTAAACCTGAAAGGGAAGGAACAGAGGCAGGAAGTGCTTTAGCCAAACAGACATGGGGTCCAGGCTGCCACTCAGCCAGGAGGCAGGACACTTGGACTCCTTTTGGTCAAGCCATTAGCATAGCAGTAAAGAAACCCTGTCTTGAAAGACATCATTTTATAACAAATATATCACCCTTTGAGGATCGTTGCCCTGTGTGAGGTTGTATCTATACGACATCACAACATATCAGCCAACCATCTTAGACAAGGAGCACAACCCATATGTCTATTTTGTTCTTGTACTGTGTTCCATGAGATGTATTCACTGGAAAGAAAGAGGATATCCATGATCCTGTAAGAACTAAAACCTCGACGCTGAATAAAGGTAAACATTTATTTTATAGAAAGACATCTTAGAGCCTTTAACTGATTACTATATGTTTCCTAGGGGAGTATAAGTTAGCAGTGTTTTCCTAACACCTAACCACAGGTCCTCTCTACACCACCCTCTCCCCTCCCTTGTTTTCTATGTAACATCTATTAACAACTATATTTTTGAAACTCTGAACTAAGAACATTGAGCAAAGCAGGCAGACACTGCCTTAGGCTTCACTGCTTCAAATTTCCCACGATGTATTCAATAAATAGTGGAGGAGTAGATGAATAATTTAGCCAAGCCAGAATTAGCTGTTCTGTTATGACTGTTCCCTTAAAGAGTGTAATCTTCGAGGCCCCTTTCAAAAGACTGTGCAAACATAGATCTATTTTTCATAAACACCTTTAAGCAATACTTATGCAAACACATCCCCCCTTCAAGGAGTCTCATTTTCTTCCAAAGAGGAATGCACACACAGAGAGTGTCCCCCATGATTTTTTTATGCCAGTGCTAAGAAATCTATCACAGGAGCAAGTTAACCCAGCGAGCACTCCACTGGGATCTTTAGACCTCATTATTTCCCAGCATAATTAAATCTTTATTAGATTAAATCGCACTTTTTCTGGACCTCTCAATAAATTTAGTACCCAGCCGACTTTTAATGTGCCATTAGATAAGAACCAAAAAGAAATTTAAAGAAAAATATCCTCTAGCAAGGCATTTGAAATTCTCAATTTTACAGAAAAGCCTCCTCAGACACAGGCTATCCACATTATATGGAGTGACTTTCAAGGTGCTTTATTTTCCAAATAAGAAAAAGAAGGAATCAATAGAATTAGCACAAGAAGGGCTTTGGCCGGAGAGGAAATGAAAGGTAAAAATGGAAAGACTTAAAATAAGGAGGATGTGGTTTTTGACAGCCCAGACATATTGGCCCAAATTACAAAGCCAAGCAAACAGAGAGAAATTCAGCTCTGAAACTACAACACTCTCTTTATGATGCTTGGGGGCTGGGAGGAATTACAATGGCCACAGGCTGCAGTCTCCTGGTTCATTTATCAACAACCGCAAATTCACACTTCCACACCAGCCCTTCTCTCTTCCAAACGGTTTCAACAAAGACAACCACCTCCTCCCCTGTGTTATTTCTGTTATACTTCGGTCTGAGAGTTTCAGTACTTGAAGAAACAACTTAAAATTTACCCAGAATTAATGAGCAAGGAAAGCGGGACTCCGATGAATACTGAAAGCAAACTCTGGCTTCAACCTGCCAGGGTATCATTGGGAAAATGGCCCTACAGCTTTGTTGGCAAGAAAGTAGATTTCATTGCACATAGGTGAAAAACAAAAGCTGTAATTGTCTCACCACATATGTTTTCTCCAACAGCAGAGATAAACTGGCCAAAGGCATTGCCAACAACTTTATGATATGATAACCAAAAAATCAGCAACAGTCTCCATCTATTGGGTATCATAGTTGAGTCTCCATCTTTCACTTATCAATATCTAAGTCTGCCCTAATCTACCTGAGGTGATATCAATGCAACCATTCTAAAGCCAAAATATTTAGTCAAACAAGTCTCTGTGTTTGTGTGTGTGTGTAAATAACTAGTTTTGTCTTCCTTTTTCCTATGAATTCACAGATGATGTGGGTAAATGGGTTTCTGTAGTATTCTCTGATTACTCCTGTCACTGGATTACCACATTGCATTGAAATCTACATTCTCACTATACTACAAACTTTTTCAGGGAAACAATCACATTTTAGTATTTCCTTGTATCCCCAAGTATACAACACAATGCTGGGCACATAGTAGGAACTTGAAAAGTATTTGATGAGCCTACCCAAATGGACCTGAATTTGTTCTTGCAACAGGCAAACCCCAAGCCTCCTTCTAGAAAAAGGTTGCTCCTTGTATAACATAGTACAAGTGAAACAAAATCCCAGCTTTCTCATGGAACAACTTGTGATTTCCAAATTGCAGTGCAAATTGAGATCTTGGGATGCACCGAGTTGGGTTTGTCGGTGAGAGCAGTCTTACAGAAAAAGGAGTAGTCATCCCATATTCCACCACCCTTCACAAACTCACCTCACCTTCACTGACCCCTGGCAGTGCTTAGCTTTTCTCTGGAAGCAAATTTTACAGAAGAGGTTGGGGCAACATGAGCTGCACTTGCCATCAATGGACATGAACTTGCCGAGCTCAGGCTATTCACATCTGCTGAATAAACTCACACACTGGTGAGTTGAAATGAGAGCAGTTATGCTTGCAAAATATTTTGTCCTCCTTAGAAGAGAGAAGCTCCTTTTGAAGGGTTGAAATTTTGGAGGTAGATTTTTATATAGCTTGGTACAATTCAGTAATATTCCAGACAGGAGGATATTTATCCAATTCCATAGTCTGTCTTTTTTAACACAAATACACCTTTTACTATTGATGGCACCACTTCTAAAACTTAAGAAATGAACAGATTCCCTGTAAAGAAAAAAAACATATTTCTCCTTGATTCCCTGGTGTTAACTTAATTTTATTTTAATGTCATTCAAATCTGTACAACCTTAAACCTATAGCTGTAAAAGTCCTTACGCTTATAGTTCTTAAGCAACTAAAAAAGTTTTAAATTAAATACAAACAACACTTCAAGCCAATAAATTTTTAATTAGCAATCTTAATTTAATGTGATGGATAGTGGTATGTTGCTGAGAATCACTGTTTGCAGTCTGAACTTGGCACCCATAACTATGGTATGGATCCTTTCAGGTTCTGTAGGCTTCAAAGAGTAGATACTATTTGATGACTCACTTCTCTCTATTCGATTACTACAAAACCTTCATTTTTAAAATGTGCATCATTTACATATTAAATTGACCTCTATTATTTTCTTATTAGCTCGAGATAATTAAGTAGTATTACTTGGCACAAAAGATACTGGAAACAAACATAAACACAGGCACTAAATTATTCATCCAAATGATCTATGTACCTGTCAGGATTTCTTTTGGTTATAAATAAAAGAAAATCTAACTTAAACTAGGTCATAAGTGAAGGAATTCTGAGCAAACCTTCCCGATTGGCTCTGACCAGATTACATACTCATCCCTGAGGCCAAAAACGGGGAATGCCCTGATCACAATCACAGCTAAGGCCAGGTACCATGGATAAAATTAACCTCACTCAAGTTGTGTACCTGAAAAAAGAGAGAAGTGGTTTCCAAAGGAAATTGGTGGTACTGTTATCAAGAAAGAATGAAAAAGATGTGCCAAACAACCGCCAATAAATGTCCACTGCACCCATTAATTTTTCTATTTATTAAAACATAAATCCAAATTTTAAAAATTATTGTAAGGAATTCTCAAGTCCTGCAAAAAATTTTAAGATTTCTGAAACTTGAATTTGAGAAACATTGACCTAGGGGGCTATAGGCTAAGCAAGGGATAAAAAGCAAGCTCAAAACTTAACCTTAAAAGTTCAGAAAAGAGGTTCCAGATAAGTAGATGGAATCTAACCAACAAAATACCTAAGCTCATCCAGGAACTTGCAGGAGGAAGCCCTTATTGTCTTTTAGATATGTTGATCTTGAAATGTATAAAATTAAAAAAAAAAAAAAAAAAAAAAGACTTTCATCTGCCTTTTAATACCTCACATGAAATGGATTTTCACCAAATTTCAAGTTCATGTTGGAATGGTTTGTCTTGAACTACAGGCTACATGTTATTGATGAAATCCACTTTAGGAGGCTCTTAGAGGCGCATTAAAGAGACAGGAGTCTATCCAGAGAAACAGGGCAATGGAGGTCACACGATTGCCAATCAGAAGAGAGACATCATGGATCAAAAAAACAAAGAGCAGTTTCAAATATGAACCATAAATCAAAAATTAAAAGGGCATATAGTCTGTATAGCAGGTGGCAATGTGCCCCAAGCGGCTTCTCTCACAGGTAACAGCACAAAGCCATATAGGGACAACAGCGATTTATTTATTCAACAGTGATCAGTGATTCTCTTGGAAAACACAGGGAAGCCAGCAGGGCTGTAACATACAATAACGTGGCCTCAATGAGAGCACTCAGCTCTCAGTAGGTGAGCTGACCTGGCAGGTGTTCACACCACGACAGACCTAGGGTAAAAGTCCTGTTCCCTTCCATCTTTGCCTCTTTGTACTGATACTAATTCTTAGTCTCCTGGAAAAATGATCTCATGGAAAAACTAAGGTTACTCAGCAGCTTTTAATTGCTAATATGTTTACACAATCATCACCACATGCAATGACACAGAACTTTGATTTTTATCAGGGGCCATCCAGGTCATGTTTTCATCCTTTGGTGTCCAAGCAGCAACGTCCCTGGACCACTCCAGATGCAAATGTGCTATTTAAAAGGTTCTATTCCTTCTGTGCTTGCAACTTTCAACAACATCCATTACCAGCCAGGAGTCTGGATATCAGCCAGGGCTCTCCTCATGACAATGTCAGTAACTATCTGAGTGACCTGGGAGAAGTTGCTTAATGTATTTGTGGATGGACTCCTCTGTGTATAAAAGACGACACTGACCCTTTCTCTACCCCACACACAAGGCTGCTGGGATTAAAAATAAAGGAGATCTCGGATAAGGAAATGATGCAAAAAATTGAAAGCAATGAACAAACATGGAGCTCTATTCAGTTATGGGAGTATTCCTTGACTACTCGCTCTCTTCGTAGGACTATTATTTATTCTCCAGTTTTGTCCCATGTGAAAGAGCATGTCAATTCAAGTTCACAAGATTGTGTCTGACAAAGGTGGACAGAACTAGAGCTTTGTGGTGATCTATAGTTGTTGACGCACATTTCCCACAAGCATGGAGATGCATCTGTATGGACAGCAAACCAAAGGAAAATTGAACTCATTTTCTAGTGTTACAGTTACTGCTGCCCTATTATTTTATTACTATATCTTAATGAAATTGATCTTGCCAGTACTTAAAAACTATGAAAACCCACACACATTGAATATATCAGACAATTAAGTCACCATTCTGTTACACATAGGATTCTGTTTTGGGGCACAAAAAGGACAATATTATAATGTAATTATTGCTCTTAGGAGCAGTGAGTGATACCAACCTATCACTCGAGCACCAGAAATTGACAATAACATTTTGTTATGCTCTGTAGCTGCAGGCTACTTTTTCTTTCCCCACCCGAGACTAAAAATCCAAAGATTTTTCTCATAATGGGAGTGATGTGGCTTGAGAAGTATCTGTTTATGATTCATGCTAAGGACCGAGCACAGTCTGCTACACACAAGCAAGCTGCTTTGCCTCAGGGGAAAACATGTTCCGTGTTGCATTAACTTCATTCTAAGGCAAAATATCACAGCCGCATCATCAAGTTAGAGCCTGAACACGCTGCACAATCATCAGCTGGCGCTGAGATTCCCTTTCACATCAGAGACCTCAAAATGAATTTCCAAGTGGCTGAGTGAAAGGTATCTTTGATCCCATCTCACAAGTGAGGCAGCTGCAGTAGAGCAATGCAAGGTGAATAATATCTTGGCGAGAGACTTGCCGCTTATATGATAAAGAATGAGATTCCCAAAAACTACAGTCTAATTATAAAATTAAATAGCCAACAAAAATATTAGCAAATGGTAGCAATGGTCCTGGTTTCTGGGTCTGGTTCTCCTCCCAGTTAAGCCCAGCCTCCAAAGAAATGATGAGGTAAACAATTTTTATATGGAGGGATTTTCCACACCCCCAACTATTCTGTGGTGTATTTTTCTAATTGCCTGCTCAGAATCACATCCCCTTACAGGCTGGTTTTCAGCTAGCTGCCCCAGACAGAAAGCAAACTGATGAACGTACTAACCATTCATTCATTTGTCCACCCATAAGAGCATTTATTGAGCGGCGTCTAGTCACTGTACTAGACTTTCAAGGTTCAAAGGCTAATACAGCAATAGCTTGCCCTTAAAAACTCATTCTAGGCCGCACGGGGTGGCTTATGCCTGCAATCCCAGCACTTTGGGAGACTGAAGCAGGTGGATCACAAGATCAGGAGATCAAGACCATCCTGGCCAACATGGTGAAACTCCATCTCTACTAAAAATACAAAACTTAGCCAGGCGTGGTGGCATGCGTCTGTAGTCCCAGATACTCAGGAGCTCAACTTCTATGTTCATCAGCACAGTGTTGTGCTTAACCTTTTGTCCTGGCTTATTGTCTTTATTTTTAATGTTACTTCTCATCTCCATAGTAATTTGCACTGAGCAACATTAGGAAGAACTGTGTGCACCTACAGAGTAGAACACACCAACCAACAATTCAAATTATTCATTCAGCTTTATTTGAACAGGAGGCTGAGGCAAGAGAATTGCTTGAACCCGGGAAGTGGAGGTTGCAGTGAGCTGAGATGGCGCCACTGCACTCCAGCCTAGGAGACAGAGCGAGACTCCATCTCAAAAAAAAAAAAAAAAAAAAAAAAAAACCTCATTTTAATATAGTATTTAATAGGGTATAGCTTGGTGAGGGGATAGGAATTTGATCTGAAGTGCCAGTTGGAAAAATGAATGTAATAGGTAGCACACACAAATAGAAAGAACATTTAAGAAGTTGATAAGGAATGATAATGATACACTTTGTTAGGGCCTGCTTCCTTCTTGTTCACTGCTCCTAGTATTTGCCAAACCACCACATCAACTCTAAGCAGCTAAGAGCTTGCCACTCCAATTCTGCTTCCGTAGTCATCTTTCAGCCATTCAGCATCATGTGGCACCTACTTAGGGCCTGGCTCTGCCTTGCAAGTGTTGTATGGGACCTGCCCTTGCACTGTAGAGCTGGGCAGATGTTACCAAACCTGCAGTTATTATGTCATTAGCGAAGTACAATCAATATCGGAGATTTGTACAACATGCTATAAGTATGAGAGTGGATACTGAGTAGTTCATTCTCACTACAAGAGTTAAGAAATGTTTCCCAGAGCAACTAATATTTAAACAAAGTTTTACAGGATAAATAGAACTCATACAGCATGAATGGGTAGGGGAGGTATTATATGTAGGACATAAGTATTCCCTATGAATATTAGAGGATTTGGCCCTACTATGCCCAAATTCCTACATACGGCCATAATTACCAGAGTGGGATGTCCTTTTGGATAGGGAGTATGTTGGTCTTCACCTACTTCATTTACTTATATACTTAACCTCTTAAGCAATTGAATTTGAGATCCCTGGTCTGCCAATTCCAGCCGGGGTCCATAGGACCACAAAACAATCAATGGAGGTGGTCAATTATATGCAACTCTCACTGTTTTTTTTTTTTTTTTTAAACAGAATTTCTTACTGGATATTTTGTGACAACTGGCATAACACTTAAATAGGTATGTTTTGACTACATATAGCCACGGTCTACAATGAAGAATTAAATGTTGATCATCAAAGCAGTAATGAATTATTCTGTCAATTTAAGAATAAATCAGCCCTGCAGAGAGAGAGCCCAAAAGTTCACAGGTCCCACTGACTCTATGCATGCCAAGCACCACCTCTCCCATGGTAGTTCATGGAGTTCTACTCTAAACGTGCATGTATATGGTGGTACTAAATCAACTGGAACTCTCAGACCTCCCTGATTCGGGTTGATGCAGTCTGCGGTGGTGTGCTGGCTTTGGCAGTGCAGAAACAGACTCTCAGCAGCCCCAATGGAAACATCAGGCCTCCACCAGCCACAATTCCATTTCTGTATCAGAATGATACCATAATCCAATGGCAGACTCACCAGACTGCAATGGGAGTCTGGGTTCAAGCTTGATGTCATTGCCTAAAGTTAGATCTAAAGTTAGATGCATCTGAAAACATCTGAGCAGCTGTCTACTTGAAAAATACATGCATGTGTGTATCGGACGTATAATTTAGAATTCCTACTGTCTCCTCATAAAAAAGACCCGATGGATACGCTGAAAGCACTCTCACAGAATAACATTCCTATGAAGACCTTATAAAAAGTTACAATATCTGAAGAGAGCAGCAGAATTTAGCAGCTTTCTAAATGTGGTTTTACTAGGCTCTGTTTCCTGATTAGGTCCGGCTACACAAACAGTCTGAGTGACATGGTTGACTTCAATGCACCTCTCAGAGTTGAATAAAATGCACCAAATTCACTGTCACACTCTCATTCCAAAATCAACACAAGTCTTCTCATTCCTTGTTGCTTTATTTGCTTTTTTAAAGACCACTTCTTTCATGGAGGTAAGGGATTAGAGGGTGGTTTTTGGGGTTTTGACATACCTCCTCTTTACAAGGAGGTAGAGAGCAAAAAAAAAAGGGTCGATTTGACAGTGAGTTGAACCCAAGTAATGGCTGAGAATAGGGTGTGTGTGGGGGGGTATGTGTGTGTGTGTTTAATGACCCCAGAAATTGATAAGAATATAAGAAAAATAAATTGATACTCTAGATGATGATTTATAAATAAAGAATAGTTTTTCAATTTGGGAGAAGGTGAGAGTATGTCTGAAAAATTATAGAGATTTCAGCAATTCTGCCTGATTCATTTTGCCCTGAGTATACTTGTTCACTGTAATATTAGTCCAAAATATGTGGTTAGAGCTGCCAATTTGGATGACTTTATATAGAGCTTCAAACTCCCTAGCTGCCAGATTCAACTGAAGACAAAAGTTCTACCTACATGACCAGGTAGAGCTAGAAAAAATAATAATCTGGCACATTTTTCCAAGGCCTGTGTATGTTAGCAGAAGCAGGACACTCGAAGGGCTGGCTCCACTGTTCAATGAGCTATCTTAACAAATTAGTGAGCTGAACCGACTCAATAGATGTCTAAGAGGGTCAAAGAAAAAGGTTGACTTGCATTAATTTGATCCAGAAAAATAAGTCCTATCTTGAAATACAGTAATTTGTAATAAAATCTAATAATGACAATGAAATAACTTGTAGCTGTTCTAATATGACTGCTAATAAAAATTTTCAAACGTCATTAAAAATAGATGTCACTTATGACATTTCTAAGATTTTTTGCTTTCTAATAAAAATGATTTAAACTCAACTTCTATGTTCACCAGCACAGTGTTGTGCTTAACCTTTTGCCCTGGCTTATTGTTTATTTTTAATGTTACTTCTCATCTCCATAGTAGTTTGCACTGAGCAACATTAGAAAGAACTGTGTTCACCTACAGAGTAGAACACACCAACAGTTCAAATTATTCGTTCAGCTTTATTTGAACTTGAGAATCATGTCATCGTACTTGAAGAAGTTCCCTTGATAATATATCTACTTATCAAGAGACATGACAAATTAAGGGAAACAAAAGACAGTGACCCAAGCTTGAAACTATACGAACTCAAATGGTGATCCCCACCCCTGACTCACAAAGTCAAAGGATAAAGAAAAATGTATATGCTTAGAACTTTAAAAAAGGCTCTCTTTCTTTTTTCTTTTTCCTTTTACTAATATAATGTGCGTTGTACACATAAGACCTTAGATTTATTTATAAAAGCACTATGTGTAATAAACTCTCAGCTACTAGGAATCTGAGAAGACCATCTGGAAGAAAGAGTATGCGTGAGTCAGTAGGTCCCAACAGCTGGCATCGATGGGCAAACCTTCTGCCACTCTTCCTTGGAGCTTCTCTGCTAAGTTATTATATTTCTAAATACACTATTGCTTTCTTAAATAAACTTCCAGCTTCTGGCTTTCCAAAACATCTTTGGACTTGTCATATGGCACCCCAAACAAAAAAAATCCAAACCCAAAAAAGAGCGCTAATTAAGTGTGGGAGTTGCAATGTTAAATGATTTTTTAATAAACACCAAGTTTTTATACTCTAGAAAGAAGACATCCCAGCCCACTGGAAAAAGCAAGGGCTCTGAAGTGAGAAAGATGGTCTGTTGAAACTGGTATTTGCTAGCCTCTGTTTTCTTTTCTGTAAAATTGGGGTGATCATGCCTGCCTGGAGAGTCATTATGAGGATTACACAGGAGATGTCAACGGTTAGGGCACCTCTGAAGGCCTGAGTTAGCGTACCATAGAAAACTGAGTGGATTAAGCGTGTGTGCTTTCTTTGAAAGCACAGTTTAGGACAATTCAGGAGGGTCTCTATTTTCCTCCAGTTGGCTGGCAGCTCCCGTGGCAGCTCTTCTGGGTTGTGTGTGTAGGGACTGGTGGAGGCTATGATACTGTGTTTTCAAAGGGGAATTGAACATCAATCTAGGAGTTCTCATTAAGGCTTAGCTGGTTCTGTGGGAAGATCTGAATGCCAGCATATTTGGATTGACATAATATTCATAGTTCCCTGTGCCTTCTCTGAATTCAGAGCTTCTCCAGGAGCAGCAGCAGGGGCTCTCACTTTTTTACCTGAGGAAAGAGGGCCATGCTTATGCACAATAAACAGTGCAGGACTCCTGTGGATTCAGAAGGTTTTTAAGTTTCTTTCAGGGGTGTATTCCCACATACCTGTCGAGGTCACTCTCAGGCAGCAGATCTGATTGACCAGAATTTGGGTTAGACAAACCTACTTGCCACTTTTCCTTCTTCTGTTGGTCTGGACATCAATGGAACCCAACGAGGTACACAGCAGAGTGGTAGCCAATCTCACCACTCTCTGGAAAGAACACAGAAAATCATGGAGGAGTTAGCCCAGGGACGCAGTCCAGGAAGGGAGAACATTTCCTTCACCATTGAAGTCAAGAGGAAAGAGAAGCCTAACAGAGAAGAGAAGTAAACAAGAACCCAAATACACTCATGGGAAGAACCAAGCTAATAAAGGCTATGGAATGGCAGCTTTATGACCAGCACTTTACCAGAATGAATGAGAATAAACAATATAAGAGTCAGTCCCTGCCTATAAAAGTTTACAATCTCATGGACAAAAGTACCAAAACCATGGAAAATGAAATAACAATAAATGATGTATGAAACAGGAGAAATGATGTCAGATACATGGGTAGATAAGTGGGTGGATAATTAGCTATTACGTGCCATGTACTTTAATGAATACACAAATTTCATTTTAATCTTTACAATCACTCAGTTGTATATTTATACCCACTTTAAAGATTCACAAAAACCCAATCTTGGAGCCATTTAAAAAACTAATTAGGGATTCAAGGCTACTTAAGAGGTAGAATGGGATTTGAATTCAGATATAACTCTATAAAAGTTTTTTCAGAGTTTAATGGTGGGGGTGGGACGTACCTCCTCTTCAGAGCCGGTATTTCCCCCTCTTAGGTAATGAGCTCTTTTTAGCTTGTCATGTTTCTCTTTTCACAATGCTGACAGGTGGCTCAGCGCCAGGTTTTCAGCTCTATTTATCCTTATGATTGGCATATTTCTGCTATATGGTTAATTTTATTGCAACTTTTTTTTAAAATGTTTTTGTAATTCCTTTTTGGAAGAAAGCTGAGTCTACACAAATAAATTGAATTAGATTGACTTAAAAGCTCATGTTTTGCCTATTGTATCATGCCCTGCATTAAAATAATAGGTCTCAGCAACAATCAAAATCCAAAGGCTGAACAAGAATTGTTGCCAAATACAGTGTTCAGACCCAAAAAAAAAAAAAAAAAATGCCATAAACAGTCACAAAAGAAGATCCTTCCACCCTCACTCAGATGGATTCAGGGACATAGAGAGGTGAGATTCCAATCAGGCCACAAAACGCTGAGAGAAGCAAGATGGACATAGGGGAAGACTTCTCACACAGTAAAGGCACAGAAAAGAGAGAGAAAGTCGAGAAAACAATTCAGGTTTGCTTCATGGTCTTCAAAGCCATTATTTAAGTTTCATTTTGTTTTGGCTTTAAAATGATTTGGGGGCCTGTATTTTACATTTGTTGAATTCAAATCAATATCTAGTTTCTTTTTTAGAGGGTTCTTCTTTCCATTCTCTGACAGCCCATCCTCTGGGCAGAAACTCTGACCCTAAAGGCAAAGTGGCAGGTGGTCTTGCTATTCCTAAGCAAAGGAATCACAGCACCATTCAGACACATCAGGCTGATGTTTTTGGCCATGGAGATACATTTCAAGGGAGTCCTTTCCCTTCCACAAGCTATTCTGAGAAGGCTCAAGTTTCTTTTGGAATGTAGGATAAAACTCTCCTTCTTTCACCTTGCTGCTCTGCTAAGAATTCTTTAAAGCCAGGGAAAGGCAAAGCGACGCTGACTGCCCCACCTCCTCACCCCATCCTATTTCCCTGCTGGACTCTGGGACCTGCACGTAAAAGAATGAGGCAGTTGGCACTAGAGACATCACTTGGATTCCCGTTATCCCCAGAACAGAACAGCCCCAGGAGGCAAAGTCTTTAGGACAAAACTTCTTACTTATCCTCCAGGAGCAATTTCAACTGTAAAAGTTCAAGGAAGCTCATAGTCTGTGCTTTGTAAGTATGCATTTATTTGGTATTTATCCAAGTGCCCAAAAGGTTAACAGTTATAAATTTCATGACTGCCAGTATAAACCAACACCTTCTCTCAAAGGAATATTTTTTCTCATCATTGCCATCATCAAAAAGCATTTATTAAACAACCATCTGCGTGTGGTACTGGGTACAATAAAGCACAACGGCAATTTTTTTTTTATTATACTTTAAATTCTAGGGTACATGTGCACAACGTGAAGGTTTGTTACATACATATACATTGTGCCATGTTGGTATGCTGCACCCATTAACTCATCATTTACATTAGGTATATATCTCCTAACACTATGCCTCCCCCCTGCCCCCCCACCCCACAACAGGCCCCGGTGTGTGATGTTTCCCTTCTTGTGTCCGAGTGTTCTCATTGTTCAATTGCCACCTATGAGTGAGAACATGCAGTGTTTGATTTTCTGTCCTTGCGATAGTTTGCTGAGAATGATGGTTTCCAGCTTCATCCATGTCCCTACAAAGGACATGAACTCATCCTTTTTTATGGCTGCATAGTATTCCATGGTGTATATGTGCCACCTTTTCTTAATCCAGTCTATCATTGATGGACATTTGGGTTGGTTCCAAGTCTTTGCTATTGTGAATAGTGCCGCAATAAACATATGTCTGCATGTGTCTTTATAGCAGCATGATTTATAATCCTTTGGGTATATACCCAGTAATGGGATGGCTGGGTCAATACTTGAATTATAACTCTGCTGCAACAAATCATTTACTTTTCTTTACTTTATTCAAGAAACAGTGAGTCAACTTCTACCACCTACAGAGCAGAAGCCAGAGAGTCAGGAGCCTGCACAAAGAGATTTTACCAGGGTCCAGGAGAAGAGGCTCTTTTCTATCTGGCACCCTAAAAGAAATGTGGCACAGAAAAATGTTTCTCATGGCTTCAAAAGTCTCACTCTCCAAGATAGAATTGGAGATGCAAAGAAACAATGTAAAGGCTATATCCAGTCTCTTTCTTCTCCTTCTTGCCTTTTTTCACTGACTTAAAAAAAAAAAAAAAGATATATATGATACCTACTAAAGAATGTATGTAGTAAATATAGGAATTATAAAATATAACAAAATGGACATTGTGAACCTATCAAGAAACGTAAAACCAGAGCTTTACTCTTAGCATTTAATCCACCTGTGGGCTTCCTCTTCCCCTACCCTAAAGCTTTCCTTCCAGAGGTGAACACTGCACTGAATGTAGTATTTACCATTCATTTGCTTTCTAATTTTAGCATATATATTTATAAATAAGCAATATATTATATACTCTTACTTGGTTTTGAGCTTTATTAAAGGAGTTTTAATTTGCATTTCCCTGCTTACAAATGAAGTTAAACATCTTTTCTTATATACATTTGCCTTTCATGATGCCTCTTTAGTAAAATATCTTTCTCCCCATTCTTCTATTGGGTTATCTCCATTTTAATTGATTTGTAGAAATTTTTTTGTACATTTCAGAAATAAATTATATTTGTTATATGTCAAGCAAATGCCATCTCCTTGTATTTTCATTTACCTTATGTTGTCTTTGAACGTAAGTTCCTAATTTAATGTAGTTAATTTTTAAAAATTATGTTAGTACTTTCTGCATTTTATTGAAATGTGTATTTCTTTACCCAAGAATGCAAATCATCCCGTACTTTCTTGGAAAAGTTCTGCCTTTTATATGTATGCATTAATTCAACTAGAATTGATTTTTCTTTACAGTGTGAAAATAGAACTTGTTTCATTTTTTTCCATATGGATAATTAACTTTCTCAGCACTATCTATTAAATACTACCTCCTTTCCTAGTCATTTACAATGCCACCTCTGCCACACAAACATATGTAGAGCTGTGTCTCGGCCATCTATTCTCCTTAGTTTAATTTGTAACTCTCTGTGAAAATGCCACATTATATTGATTATAATAACTTTATGCCTGGTTATCTGGTAATTCTAGCCCTTCCAATGTTTTCTTCTTAAGGAGAATCTTGGTTCTCCTTGAGACTTTGCTCCTTCATTTAAATGTTATAATTGGCTCGTTAAATTCTCCAAAAAGCAGTTGAGATTTTAATGAAAGTTGCCAGAAATCTATAATTCAATTTAGGGAGAAGTTACAAGTTTATAATATTGAGGCATTCTATACATGAAATAGACTATTTCTGTATTTATTTAGGTCTTCTTAGTGAATTTCAATAAGGTTTTACTGATATACAAACTACACTATTCTTCATACAGATCTTGCGCATCATTTACTAAATATATTCTTGAACCATGTCGCCATTAGTATCTCTTTTTGTATGCTACTCTCTGTTTGCTTCTGGTTTTAGAAATCCAATCTGTATCCTTTAGTTTCATATCTTTACACAGGTAAGGATCTCCTGTGGCGAATGGAAGTGGTGGGAGCTAACAGGCTTATCTTATTCTGATTTTAAAGCGCGTTCACTGACATCTCACTGTTAGGAATTGTGTCGGATGTTTTATTTTTGGTAAACACCTATTATTAAGCTAAGATATTTAGATGTAGTCCTAATCTGCTGCGTTTTTTTGTTGTTGTTGTTACTTACAGGCAGCCTAAGGGGTAGCTTCACTCCAAGAGCTAGAACCGAACAGTGGCACAAATGAGACCATGGGTAACAGTAGTTTGACTAAAATGAGGAAACTACTTCTGTGTTTGTTGATTACATTTTATGTTTCATGAATAGTTTTTCTCATCCAATTTAGGAAAGTCTTTCCAAAGCCTCTCAGGAATAACATATGATTATACCTAATGCGAGGCTACTTGGTGGATACAACATGTGCTCCTCCAGTGATGGCCCCAGTGAAGACCCTTACTTCACCACAGTGAAATACATCAACGTAGCAAAATTGCATTGTACCCCAGGAATACATACACATTTTAAAAATTAGTAATAAATCAATAAATACAGATTATAGTTGACCATTGGTCTTTGGAGACTTTCTGAAAACTGAATGTAGAACTGGCTGCCTGCTCTGATGTAGCAATGTAAAAACTCATCTATCCTGGGTTAGTGCCCAAATAGTTTGGTACCAAGTGACACAAAGTGAGCTGGTCCCTTTCCACTATCTCAGTTTTATTCTCTCTTTGAATCAAAGTATAATGAATCATTTTCCAAGTCAAAGGATAGATCGGGCTTTATTTTTTTAAAAAAAGGAACTATGCTGCAATTTTATAGTTACAATAACTTTCTCGATATTTTCATTACTTGGACATAACAGAGAAAACGAAAAGGGTAAGTGGATTTTTGGGTCATTAAAGTCAGTCCCAGAGTCTACCGAATCCCCATGAGGTGCACTTAATTGCCTCTGGTAATACGCACCTTGTCATATTTTGTTGCCAAAATTATTAGTGACTCTTCACATTTTGTAGCAGCCTCCTACTTGCTACAATACAACTGAGCTTGTTGCAGTCCTGACATTTGTAACAACATTATTAGGTGCTGAATACAAGACAAGGAGCAGGGCCTCAAAAGTGTCTGAAAAGCTACATTCATAGGCCAAGTAGAAGAAAGGGGGAAATTCTTTTCCATGAGGCCTAATCTTTCACTTCCCGTCCTTATTACTGCAAAGCCCATGTTTGGTGAGTTGGCTTTACATTATAGCAGCCCCTTTTCACACATACTTACAGACTTACCCCCCTCCCATCACAAAAGGCTTACAAATGTCCAAAAAGGCTCTTCTTTCCAGCAGATGTACTATATGGAAAGCCTGGACACCCTTCTCCTTTTCATTTGGGTGGGTGGATGTTATCTAAGATGCTCTGAGTATGACAGAAATACCTCTATACTTGGCAAATACAGTTCTGGATTCAAGAATCTGCCCTGCCCATTATTAGCCATGTGGTCACAGACAAGACTCTTCTCTGAGCCCTATCTGTAAAGAGGAAGTAAAATTATTCTTCTACTGATTTATAGAAACAATTGTGGAGGCCAAATGAAGAAAGATGTGTAAAACTGTTTTGTAAACTGTCAAGTGCTATGCATATTAAATGAGCTGCTGACATCCAAGGATACTTGTTGCACCCAGAAACACCTACACTTCAATTTCTCATTCACTACACTGAGGTCATTTTGCAAAGTTCTTAATGTGAGTCAGAGATTTCTACACATTGTCTGGAAAGAAGCCAATGCGTTCACAAGTAAACAGCATTTGAGCAGCTGCACTTCAGAATCAGGAATGAGGGACATATGGCCTGTCTCTTCCCCTTGACTACATTGCCCTGGCCTGGTCACTACGGCTAAGAGGTTGGATAGGACTGTCTATAATGGAGTGTGCTACAGATTTGGAGAAGAGGCTACAGATGGTCAACTATTTGGACCTGGGCTTTTTTTTTCCCAGAAGTTTTCTCCTTCACCCAACCCTTAATCCATGGTTCAAGTAGTTCACTCAGGACATTTAGTACCCCTCCTAAGGTCCAGGTGCTCTCTATGGCCTCATAACTGGGCCTCCCATGGAGCAGAGCTGATCCTAAGCAGAATCATAAATTATATTTAAAAACTTAGATGGTCCCCGTTCTTTGATCATGTACCTACCATATTCTTAGTGTAAGTATATATCTATCTCGGTATCCGTATATATCTACTCTCTACTAAGATGACTAAGACACAGGTCTTGCCCTCTGCACTCAGCAGGAGGAATTAGCCAAGAACACAACTCAACTCCAGCTCAAGGCACAATACAGCAAGTGCCAAGAAACCTCAAGAGTACTCAGACCTTTTGTATCAAAACAAGAGAATGAAGCCAGGCAGGAGCATCAAAAAAAAAAAAAAAGAAATTACCATGGGAAAATGGTGTCATGTTTACAAGCAAAAATGCTGAATGAAACAGCATGAGCCTAGCTTCAAAGTGGAGAAGCAATGTCATGTCTGAGGAAAAGGAGCTGAGTACATGTACATAGAACAGGGGGGTTCTGGGGAAGTTGGGGTCACAGGTGAGGATGCTGGGTATTCAGTACTTGTTTTCACACACCCACTTTGGCAGAAAAGGGCATTTTCCCCTCTCTCTCTCCTCCCATCCCTGAAGAATATTAGTATCTCAGCATTCCCTCCCACAACCCTTCCCACTCATCAAAAATTGCTATCAGGGATAGACCTAATATAGATGACTTATGATTTGGCAAGAATTGAAGGCAGACTAATACTTCATTTTAAACCATAGCTCAATTAGAGAGTAAATGGCATTGTTTCCTATCAAAAGAATTATAGGTACCACAATGAAGAGACACTACATTCCTCAGCAGACCGACAGCCAGTGGGACTAAAAGTATATCTGAATTTCAGCCCCAGTTTTATGATTTGTCATGTAGGCAAGTCATCTAACCTCTCTGCACTTCAGTATCCTTGTCTCCACTAAGAAAATCCTATCTGTCATACTACTATCACAGAGCTGTGGTAATAAGGCTCATAAAACAACTCACACAGAGACGAAGCACCCTGGTGATAAGGACGTTCACCCCACTCCGGAGTCTGGCTGCTGGCAGGTATCCCTGATGACACCCTCACCTAGAGGCTCAGATGGGAAAGTGCAGGGAGCTGGGTAATTGTCGGGACATTCCTCCCGCCTTAGCCCTTCTCCCCATCAGGGGTTCCCAAATGCACAGGACTGTGGCCCCGGCTGGCCCAATCCAGGCAGCTGGCAAAACACTGCACTATTACCTGAAGCACCTCGGGAGGGGTTGCACAGCAATCAGAGCCGCTAATGCACACGGACCTTGTCCTCTCACAGGTGCCGAGTGTGAAAGCACGCTGACCAAGAAGCCATTCAGGAAACCCGAATTTGGATCCTGACCTACTTCCTTGTCCCAGCTTTATCCTTGCTTACCAATGGGAAACTTGGGTAAATGACTTTTGCTCTTCAGACATTGTTACTTCTGCTATACACTGGAGGAAATACCAACTGTCTTTTTTACTTCATAAACTTAAGATGCATTTTGCAAAAGCATGCTGTTATTACTGCTTGTGTTTCTATCTGACAGAAGAGGCTTTTGGTCACTTTTGGACACTCGTGGAGGCATGGCACATCCTTTGAGGCATATCCCAAATGCTGTGTCCTCAAGGACAGCTTCCCCAGTTTTCCAGGCACATTTACTCTCCATCCTGTGTATCTCAAGCTCTTCCTTAGTTCCTCTGATATACCTCACCTCATATTCTAACTGCATGTGTATGTCTCCCCATCTAAGGTACTCAAAACCCAGGAGTCCTACATTGAATACTTGGGGCCTGGCATTGACCTTCCACATTGTATTTGCACAGGAAATATTTGAACAAAAGAGTTCTCAGATAATGGTTTTATTCTGGACTTCCTTTTTGCCTCTAGGCCATCACTAGCCTGGAAACAGCACACTCTTTAGAAATTTTGTAAAGGCTGGGCCTGGAGCAGCAGAAGTTAAATACAAGAATATCATGATAGGATGGGGACCAGCAAGTGCAGTGTGGCCCATTTTATATTCCGTTCTTTGTCCTCAGGGATGTAAGGCAGATGTGTCCTTACCCTTTTCCTTCTGTCTCAGACACTGTGTCCTGAAGACATTTCTAATGGAAACACTGTAATTGGAAATTGGGCCACATGCTTGTATTGGTGGATCCACTGCAGAAGACCTGCCAATACATTACTCAACAGCACCACACCACTGTCACCCAAGACTCTGTTAAATACACAATAGTCTACTCCCAGATGCCAAGAAGCATAAAGAGATACTTTCATTGCAAAGCAGAGGAACGTGAAACAGCTAAACCAAAAATTTTGCTAAAGTTGTTGGATTTTTTCCCCTTAGTGTGATCTCGAGATGAAATGCAATTCAGCAGTTAAAAACAGAACAATTTAAGAGTGTTCAGTTCCAAAGCATGAAACATGCAAAAATGTAGTCTGAAGATTGTCGAGCTGGGCTGGCAATCAGATTCGTCAGCCATTCTTGGGTACGGCTTCCTAAAAGGAAGTATTAGTGGAATTCAGCTGAGCCAGGCGAAGCTTCGGTAATATTAACATCACTTGCTCCATTGCTCTTGGTAGTAAGGGGAATGTCCCCTAATGGCTTGTAATCATATTGCACAATGCTGTGTCTAAAGACATGGTTTATTAAGGAGGAGATGGTCACTGATGTGTTTCTCTACACGATAAAACACTTCTTGCTAAAAGCAACCAGGGCAAACGGAATATTACAGATGATTCAGAATGCTACAGAGAGTTAAAGCAAATTGGATGTCTGTGCCTCCAGTTGGGTTGCCATTCTTTGTAATAAAATCGTCTCCTGAGAGGAATGCACGCTGTTTGTGAACTGGAAGACATCTTTGTAAGCTTCTGCCCAACAAATCAGAATTCTTTTTATCATGTGCAATTGCTATATTTCAAGAAATAATTTACAGCACCACTACAGACAGTCAAGGCTTTCACTATTGCATACTTCTCCTAAGCTAATTTTTTATGTTATTTTATCTCCTAACAACCTTGTTATCAGACATGATTATTAAGTACATTTTATTAATCAGTAAAACTGAGGCTTAAAGAGGTTATGTAACCGCTTTAATGTCATGCAACTAGTAAATAGCAAAACTGACTTTCTAACTCTAGTCCTACTAATTCCATAGTCCACAATTCCCATTTTATGGACAAAGACACCAGGGCTGAGAGAGGTTAATAACTAAACCACATTTGATTACACTGCAGAGCTGGAATGCAAGAGTGTCTACCTCCAAGCCACACTCTTTTCCCATTATATGACCATGTTGTCTCTTGCATTTATCTGTGCTACTTAAAATCCTCTGAGTAGGTAGATGGGGATAGATACCTCTCAGCTTTCTCCAAGCTTCTGCCTGCTTAGGTATTTAGTGCCCTGTACGCAGTTCAGCAGAATGCTGAGAAGAGAGGCTCTGTCATTCCCACGGGACCACCCAGTTGCACCTGTGCTGAGGTCAAAAGCATTGCTGCCTCCACTTATCAGAGAGACAGCTGGAGTAAGTCTGGACATTTGCAAAGCCACAGGAATCTTGCCAAAGACATCAATGTTCCTAAAACTGTGACTTAGTCTTTACAGAGCTCTTGAGTGTCTCCCATGTATTTAATAAGTAGTTTTGGCAGCTTACTCTGCACTGGCCCTGAGGCAAGCTGTAGGGACATAAAAATGACAGATATGGGTCCTGCCCTCAAGCATAAAAATAATAGCTCACAATTGTCAGCATTTAGTATATGCCAGAGATCCTCTCTTGCTTCACATACTTGAACTCAGTTAATCTTCACATATCCCATGATTGGTATACCTAAAGATCCCATTTTACAGATGAGGACTTTGAGGCACAGATAACTTAAATGTAACTTTCCCATTGTCTAGTGGGACACACACAAGTAGATAAATCTTGAAATGCAATGGGTTAATCACTGGGCCTGAAGGAACACAGGATGATGTGGGGCTCAGAGCAGCAATCTTAGCCCAGCCTTGGGGGTTAGAAAAGGCTTCTCAGTGACCACAGAATGCGTTGAAACTAGCCAAAGAGGAGGTGAGGCACCAGTAGGCATAAGTGCTTGACACAGCAGGGACAGAGAGGCACCTTCAGGTCCTAGAAAAGTTCAGTGTGCTTGAAGCAAAGAGAGAACAAAAAGTAAAGTCAGAGTGATACATCTGGTGGGCATTTTTTTTTCATATGACTCAATGCCAGAGCCTAAAATCCTCTTCAAATGATCAGAACTGGAGACTCTTCAAAGTCAGAAACATGATCTAGACTGTAGCAAATCAAAGGTCGGGAAGCATGATTAATGTCATATTGCTTTGCAATACTGCTTTTTAAAGGATTTTTTCCCTCTCAATTCAGGTTAATTCTAGGGTGTCTTGTTTTACCTCCTGCTGTGATGAGAGGTATGTGGGAAAGGAATATTCTCGCCCCCCAGAACATCATTCTCAGCAAACTTTTCACAAAAGTGCAGGCCCACCAGCCTCATTTGGAGCAGACATACCTAGAGGGCTACACATCTCTGTGCACACTCTATCCCTCTGCAGACCCACCTCTAACAACAGGAAGCCCGGAAATGTGTCAACTCACTATGGATTCCTGATGCAATGAGTCCCCTAGCTCTCTCCTTCCAAAAAACAGGCGCAATAAAATCCTACTACAAGATCATATATATTTCATACCTAAGAACATGGAGTGATTTACAAAAACAGAATCACTAAAAGTCGAGAGTAGAAAATATCATGTCTTGCTCTTTGTAATCCAGGTACCGCAAGGCATTTGGAAACTACTACCGGGTGGTACTAATCACATGAAAATCCATATAGCGTAAGGGATTAAACCATCCTCCCACAGTTGAGTGTGTCCTTGATCCCCTCCCTCCCATGTACTTATGTCCCCAGCCTTGCGACAGTTCTTGATTATCCTTGAGGAAGTCCAGATGGATGTCTATCACTTCCCTACACATGTGGTCAGTTGTTACAGTAGGTTAGGCTCTGGGTTTTGACCCCCAAATGAGGACTAAAGCATGATGGAATAAGAAAGATGAGGGCTATGTAGAGGCCCCCAAGGCATATCTCAAACCCAGCACCTCCGGTCGCCTCGTTCTAAGAATGCAGTCCTTCCTTTTCTTTCACATTTGAAGCTCATTGCAGGTGGGTGTGGCTGGCTGTATGCCAGAGAATAAATGAAGGAAGATAGTAGATACTAAAAACCTGGTGCTTTCACAAACTGAACTTTAAAGATCCTTGTACTGGGTAAGTCCAAAATGTAAATGGAGGTTGAATTAGGGTTAAAAATATTTTTAAGTTCCTGTTCATTTGTTTGATTCCTCAAAGCGATAATTCAGTAAAATCAAGTCATTAAATCAGGTAGGCGTCACAGTACACACTAGAGGGATCTCCTTCCTCCTTCTGTCTTCTTTCTCTCTCTCTCTCCTTCCCCCTCCACTCTTCTCATATTCAGTAGGTATTATTTGAGCACCTCCCTTGCACCAATGTCCTAGCAGCTCAAAGCTAAGCATGGCCCTGCCTTCTGTCACTCAGAGGACCTTGATCATCTCATACTGATCTGCTTTTTAAATTTTATTTTCATTTTTATTTCATTTCAGAGACAGGGTCTCACTCTGCCATCCCTACTGGAGTATAGTACTCACTACAGCTTAAAAATCCTGAGCTTAGGTGATCTTCCTGCCTCAGCCTTCTGAGTAGCTGGAGCCACAAGCACACACCACCACACCCAGCTAATCTTTTTTATTTTTTGGTAGAGACTGGTCTTGCTACATTGCCCAGGCTGGTCTCGAACTCCTGACCTCAAGCAATCCTCTGGTCTCAGCCTCCCCAAGTGCTAGGATTACAGATGCTAGCCACAGTGCCTGGTCATCCATCTGCTTTTGAGGCAGGTGCTAAAACCAGCACGAGAGATAACATGTACAGAAGACCCAGACACCTCTGGTAGGGTCTTTTCCTCCTCCATCTATTCATCTCCTAGAAAGGGATGTTAGAAGGCAGAAAGTTTAGAGGAAGAAAACAAGAAGTTTGCCGAGTCAGAGATTTTTCAGGTGGCTATTGACCTTCACTCCCAAGCAACGGCTCCACCCTCCCCTGCCCCTGGCTCCCACCGCCCCAGTTCCTTACATTTGGATTTTCTCATCCCCAAACTTGTTGAAAGTTGTTTCTTTACACTTTTAAAAATAAGATTTGAAAAAAAAATAATAAGAAGATTTGAAAACAGTTGGCTTAAAAGTCTCCTTTAGTGATTGAATAGTGCCTATGACTGTGGTCTCCTAAGGATGTTACTTCAAACTGTTCTAAGAATATCCTAGTGGGACCAGTTCCTTGAAAATAACAGCCTTTGCAAAACATAACACATGATGATGCTGTATCATTTTCTAAGCACATAAGCAAGATCTTGGAGGCCTGCAACTCCTCAGAGCCTCCAATCTCTATCTTTTCCTACCTGGTGGGTATTTCTGATAAAAAGGCAGTGCTTCCTCAGGCCTAAGTTTTTTCACCACAAAGACAACCTCAGCTGCAATTCATACCTCTGCTTTTAAGAACCCTTCAAAAATGGCTGAGGCAGACAGAGTTCTTCTGAATCCAGGACCCACTGCATCTTGGAGGAGGGAAAGGGATTCCTTTCTCCCTTCATAACCTCAAGACAACTGAATGCTGCCAGTGGAATTCTTGCTAGCTATCCCCAGAGTTTGACCTCAGGCTGTTACAGAAACAATGTTTTCCATGCGGAGCTCTTGGTTAAGAAATTTCCTCTTACCCTGAGAGTCCAACAAAGCAGTGGTTTATAGACCCTCAGTCTCAGTGCAAACAGTCTAGGCTGGGCCATCCGAGCTGGCAAGAACTGTAATTTCCTGGTGGCTCTGCATGTGTCCACTCAGTTGTCATTTCATAGCTGGATTTTTTTTTTTTTTTTCAATAAAAAAGTGTGCTTGGGTGAGAAGACAGTCAAAATTCTTTTTGGAGCATGCAGACAAGCAGTAGGGAAGGAATCTGTCTCAGGCAGAGAGGGAAGATGCCTGGGAGGGAGTTCTCTTTGTAAGAGGGAGGAGGAAGACTTGCCTGCTTTTCAATAATGAACTTCAATGTAGGCCCTTGGTTATTTTCTTGTTTACTCCTCACTCTGTGTCATTTTCTCCTGATAAGCTCAATTGTTGACTGAAAATGACTGCTTCATCCCTAAAAAGGAATCAAGGGAGTTATCTAATGCTGGGCTGTTTTCAGTAGCAGCTGAGAAGAGAGGGAGGGAGGATGGAAAGGAGAGAAAGAGGAAAGAAAAAGAAAAATCATATTACAAGTACCTGGATATAGACATATAGCTATAAATAAAATTTTCTTGTTCTGTTCCTAACATCATTTACTAAATCTGTATTCACAGAAGAGCCATGTATCAAATTATAAAATAAGAGGGCATCCATCTACTCATGAGGATTTTTAATATGTACCCCATTTTTTTAATTATACTTTAAGTTCTAGGGTACATGTGCACAACGTGCAGGTTTATTACATATGTGTACATGTGCCATGTTGGTGTGCTGCACCCATTAACTCATCATTTACATTAGGTGTATCTGAGGATTTTCATTAAGAAACATTCTATAGCCAAACAATGCACTATCATGATGAATCCACAGTAAATAAATAACATGCACAATTCCAGAAGTAATCACTGTGTCTCTTCCTTTCGGTTTAGTGTGCAGTGAAACTGAGCATCTGTCATATTCTTCCATGTGCATTGACAACTACAACTCAGACAGGTTTCCTCACCTTCTGTTTAAACACAGTGACCTTTTTTTTGAACTATCTAGCCATCCCATTACCACTTCAGGCCCGCTTTCACAGGGTGCCAGTGGTGCTAAGCCTTCAGTGTTGACCTGCTGAATTGCAAAGCCATGCTGCAGTGTGAAGCCCTCAGTGTTAGCATCTATGGCTCCTCAGGTGTCTATTATGATACCAATGAGATAGTCCAATTCAGCCAGGTCATCCTGGCTATTCCCCAACCTCTCCAACCCTTATGGCTTTGCACTTTGCTTAGGGCCCATTTTTTTTTTTTTTTTTTTTTTTTTTTTTGAGACAGAGTTTCACCCTTGTTGCCCAGGCTGGAGTGCAATGGTGCGATCTCTGTTCACTGCAACCTCCATCTCCCGGATTCAAGCGATTCTCCTGCCTCAGCCACCTGAGTAGCTGGGATTACAAGCATGGGGCACAATGCCTGGCTAATTTTTTTGTATTTTTAGTAGAGATGGGGTTTCTCCATGTTGGTCAGGCTGGTCTTGAACTCCCAACCTCAAGTGATCCACCCACCTCAGCCTCCCAAAGTGTTAGTGCCCAAATTTAACAGTTGCTATAACTTTCCCCCTCTGGTTTTGATATAGTGGATCACCCATTTCAAAACTCCTTCCTGGGAAAGTCAATTCTAATTCACAACGTATTGCTTATTTTCATTTACCATGGACACTGTTTCCCCAGAAAGTGTCCACACAGGCAAAAGGCAGGACCACGGGATGTCAGATGCAGTTTACTGGGCCACTTTTACGTCAGGAAAAGAAAATCTTCCTTCTCAACAAAATTGAAATACATACTTAAGTGTAAGAAATGGGTTGGAAGGAGAAAACTGTGCTGAGGTTGTCTGAGATTTTATGTTCTTATTTTACTACAGAAACACTTGAAGGACAACCTTGAAGGGGAAAAAAAGATTGATCAATAATAATGGCAGTAATTCATTCATTTAAAACACATAACTTTACTCAAGGAAGGAAAATTGCTTGAAAATGGTCGACAACATCCTATTCAAACAGCCTTTGTTTTATCAACCCAGCAAGATGCCAGAACATTCCTTTCCGTCTCTCTCTTCCGATAAGGGTGGGTAGCCTTTACAAAGCAAAAAATCATTTTGTAAAAGCAGCCTTGAATGACTTTTTTTTCCTTTTTGTTACTTGTGTGGGCTTCTCAGCCCCAGGATCTTTTAATCTGATACAATTCATTTAAAATAGATGAGAATGTTCTACCACCCAATCTAAATGCCCTTGGGAAGAGGAGAGAGCCATGATAATTACAAGCTATATGGTGAACACTGAAAATGGTCACACAGTGTTTGCACAGCACACTCTGGCTGGGATGAGGGATTATGCACACTGAGTATCCACAGGTGAGAAATCAAATGTAGACATTCCAGGTAGCCTAGAGGGCAAAAAGGGATGTCAGACCCAGTAACCGTTATAGGAGACCCACAGTAAGACCTTGTGAGTTGAATCACTGCAGCGAAATCCAAATGCTCTCCTATAAGAATCTTCCTTGCTGAGCCGGGACACTCCTGCTGTGCTGTAGTGTCCTTGCTGCTGGTGCTGTGTGTCTACTACTTACTACCTTGCTAAGGTCCTCTGTCTGGCACTATCAGCTTTCCCAATTTTTAATTTGGATTCCTCTTCTTTGTTTAGAGCACACGCATGTCTCATCCTGTGCCATTTGCCAGGTCTTTGATGTACAACCTTGTTCCTGAGGAACTGGGTCTCCTGATATTCAACAGCTTGCTTAGTTTTATCTCATTACTTGGCTTGGTGCTGTATATGGTCTGAGTATGAGCTGTTTATCTTGCTTTCGACCCCAAGATACACACGCGTGCACACATGCACACACACATTATTTATCTACTTGCCAATTATTGGAAGCTCAATAGTATATAAAACAAATCTCTTTCCTACCTTTACAAATCTTACTATCCAGTGATTACGACAGATATTTCTCTTACACCCCAGTAAACATATAAATACAAATTAACAAATGATGATATGTAACGTGAAAAGAAAAGAGTACTTTGAAATAGACCAGCAGGAAAGGCCTTTCCAAGAAAGTAACATTAAGCTAAAACCTGAAGAATCAGTAGGAGTCAAATGGACAAAGAGTTTTTCAGGCAAGAAAAACAACATAGCCAAAGATCTGCTGGCAAGAAAGAGCTTGGCAAGTGCAAGAAAATTAAAGCAAGTTAATGTGACTGGAGAGTAGTGAGCAAGAGGAAAATGAAATCAGGCTACAGGAACAGGCAGGGACAAGACAACAAAAGGTCTTAGTAAGAATTTTGTGATCTGAAGTCCAGGATGTGATTTTTTGAAGAAAGTAATAAGATAGGCCACTATCTAGACTACTGAAGAAGAAAAGAGAGAAGATCCAAATAAAGACAATTAGAAATGACAAAGGTGATGTTCCCACTGACCCCACAGAAATACAAACAACTATCAAAGACTACTATGAACACCTCTACACACACATACTAAAAAACGTAGAAGAGATGGATAGATTTCTGGACATATACACCCTCCTGAGACTGAACCAGGAAGAAACTGGTTCACTGAACAGACCAATAACAAGGTCTGAAATGGAATCAGTAATAAATAGCCCACCAACAATAAAAAAGTTCAGGACTAGACAGATTCACAGCTGAATTCTACCAATTGTACAAAGAAGAGCTGCTGAAACTATTCCAAAAAGTTGACAAGCAGGGACTCCTCCCCAACTCGTTCTATGAGGCCAGCATCATCCTGATACTAAAAGCTGGCAGAGACATAACAAAAGAAAACTTTAAGCCAGTATCCTTAGATGAACATTGATGCAAAAATCCTTAACAAAATATTGAAAAATCAAATCCAGAAGTACATCAAAAAGCTTATCCACCATGATCAAGTAGGCTTTATCCCTGGGATGCAAGGTTGGTTCAACATATGCAGTTCAATAAATGTGACTCATCACATAAACAGAACTCAAGACAAAAACCACATGACTGTCTCAATAGAAGCAGAAAAGGCTTTTGATAGAATTAGACACCCCTTCATGTTAAAAATTCTAAACAAAGTAGGTATCGAAGGAACACACCTCAAAATAATAAGAGTCATCTATGACAAACCCACAGCCAACACCACATTAAATGAGCAAAAGTTGGAAACATCCCCCCCTTGGAAACCAGCACAAGGCAAGGATGCTAATATCTGGCATCTGTGAGGAACTTAAATTTACAAGAAAAAAATAAATAACCCCATTAAAAAGTGGGAAGAACACGAACAGACACTTTTCAAAAGAAGACATACCTGTGGCCAACAAGCATATGAAAAAAAAAGCTCAATATCACTGATGTTTAGAGAAATAAAAATCCAAACAACAATGAGGTACTATCTCACACCAGTCAGAATGGCTATTACTAAAAAGTCAAAAACTAACAGATGCTGGTGAAGTTGTGGAGAAAAGGAAATGTTTATCCACTGTTTGTGGAAGTGTAAATTAGTTCAACCATTTGGAAAGTAGTGTGATTATTCCTCAAAGAGCTACAAACAGAACTACTACTCAACCCACAATCCTATTACTGGGTATATATATCCAAAGGAATATAAACCATTCTACCATAAAGACACAGGCATACGTATGTTCATTGCAAAACTATTCACAATAGCAAATAATACGGGAGTGCTGGAAAGGGAAGAGTGTGGTGCCTCTAAATGATATGGAAAGCATGAAGGAAAGTGCTGGGTAGAGGAGGGCGTGGTCCCTGCCTAGGGCTCCACCCCTACAGACCTAGGTAAGGACAGGCACTTCTGCCTTCTTGCCCAAATGCTGCACTTTTCAATACCACCCTGACCTGCCATGCCCCCATCCTGGACCTATAAAAACCCAAGACCCTAGCAAGGCAGAGACAGAAGCTGCTGTATGGCAAGAGGAACACATCAGGGGACACAAGCAAGAGGACATCAAGAGGAACACATCGGTGAAGAAGACACAAGCAGCTGGTCATCGAGAGCATGCCAGCGGAAGAGCAGGCCATCCACTGGCAGAAAGCAGCAGAACTACATGGAGTTTGGCTGGCTCAGTGGAAGAAGCTGGAGAAGAGTCCACGAATGAAGTTGAATTATTGCACTATTCACAATAGCAAAGACATGGAATCAACCTAAATGCCCATCAATGGCATATTTGGTTAAAAAAAAAAAAAAAGAAGTAATACATATACATCATGGAATACTACGCAGATGATGTCCTTTGCAACAACATGGATGGAGCTGGAGGCCGTTATACTTAGCAAACTAACACAGGAAGAGAAAACTAAATACCACATGTTCTCACTGATTAGTGGGAACTAGATGATGAAAACACATAAACACATAGAGGGAAAACACACATTGCTGAGTGGCCCAACTCTAGGGGAAAACCATCTCCTTTCTGGTTCCCCCATCTGCTGAGAGCTACTTCCACTAATAAAACCTTGCACTCATTCCGCCAGCCCACGTGTGATCTGATCTATATATTCACTGCAGCACTATTCACAATAGCAGAGACATGGAATCAACCTGAATGCCCGTCAATGGCGTATTGGGTAAAGAAAATGTAATACATATACACCATGGAATACTAGGCAGCCATAAAAAAAGAATGAGATGATGTCCTCTGCAGCAACTTGAATAGAGCTGGAGGCCATTATAGTTAGTAAACGAATGCAGGAACAGAAAACTAAATATCATATAGTCTCACTTATAAGTGGGAGCTAAATGATGAAAACACATAAACACATCGAGGGGAACAACACATACCAGGGCCTATTGGAAGGCACAGGGTGGGAGGAAGCCAGAGGGTGGGAGGAAGGAGAGGAATAGGAAAAATAACTAATGGGTACTACGCTTAATATCTAGTGACAAAATAGTCTGTACAACAAACCCCCATGACATGAGTTTACCTATATAACAAACCTGTACATGTAGCCCTGAACCTAAAATAAAAGTTTAATAAATAAAAATAAAAAGTGTGGTGTCCTAGTCTAAGGTTTTGGAAGCCACTACAGAATTTTAAGCAGCAGAATGACTGTGATCCCATTTATATTGTTTGTAGGTCAAGGGAAAGATGGAAGCAAGGAAACCAGTGAGAGAATATTGTCACAAACTATGAGAATGCTGATTTTGACCCTCTGGGTAGTCCTAGAGTTTAGCCTGCTCGCACATGAGTCTTCAAACCTGGACAAGGGCCTTCATCTGGTTCTTCTCATCCTGACTGTATGTCTTCTCCTACCTCTGTTTGGAGTTTATGGAGGTGAAACATCACTGTGGCTTATCCTCACTCAAAAGAAAAAGCCAACTCAGAAAAAAAGGTCAAGGCAATCAAACGGTATGTTTTGAAGGGATTATTTTGTATTTTCAGCAATTTGTTCTTCTGCCACAAGACAGCTTTAGAGATCAGTCATTTGCCTTTTCGTCAGTCCCTGGCCTTCACCATCAATATAGGCCCATGAGCCAGCACTCAACCAAGAATTAGAACAGCAAATCTTGTCTTACTTCAGATATTACCCCGATTGTAGAGGTGAGAGAAACCAAAATGGAAAGTAGGATGGACAGTATCAGAACTGATTATGAAAAAGGCGTTTGACAAAACACAGAAGTAAGAGTGTTTCCGATTCAAGCACGATGTCGCTGGATAGAAACTGAAACCTCTGAGAGGTCAAATCCAGGTTTGATCCATGGGAATGAATCCTTAAATAGAGCAGAAAAACCAAATGACCTGAACTTCACACTTACAAGAGATAATCCTAGGTACAAAGTCTCTCACAACTCGTACTGAATCCTCACAGATACAAGCAGGTCCTAGGGGTAAGAGGTGGTGAGAAGAAAGCATTTATTTATTACAATACCAGGTTTATGGAGGGGAAATTTAGTGGAAATCCTTTTCCACAGTCAGGAAATTGAACAGTGTTGAAAATCAGAGTCAGAACGCAGAGGTTTTTCACTAGAGGCCAAAATAGTCTTGCAAGAAGCCCGGGGGCCCCTCAGTGGTAAATATTGATAGAAGCCCACAGTGAAGGCTGCTGAGTTGTGTGGGCGGTGTTTTACTGTCTCTATTTCCCTTCAGTGTGCTAGAAGACAAAAGGGGGCTAATAAAACATGGTCTGTGTTTGTGTACATGTGTACACATATGTTTGTTTTCTCTGATAGAAGGGCAATGATAGGCTTCAAAGTACAGGAAATATCATATTTCTGGGTGGCATTTTCTTCAGTGCTGCATTTGATAACCTTAGAAACAGATAGATCTTTTTTTTTTTTTCCATGCTGAAAAGCAAATAAATAATACTGGTTTAATTCATCTTACAACCTGTGTCGTAAAACCAGTTGACCATCTGGTTAGATGGAAGCAGAGCAAATTGCTTACTCATGGTAAGTTCCCCCTTTTATTATTACTTTAGACAAAGTTAAACCCAAGGGAGGAAAGAAACATTTTATCTCCACGTTACCGACTCTGTTTAATTCTTTTGTGGACATGTCATGTATTGATTCCAAATCTGAATTCTTCTGGACTCCAGCACAAAATTGAAAGAAAAAAAAACTGAGGTTTGTGTGGCTTTGAGGCTCAGTTCTGATACCAGGAAAGAAACGTAAAATTAAAGCATATTGTTACCATGCTGAACCTAAGAGGAGCAAGAAAGAGACAAGGAAAGACAAAGACAGAACAAGCAACGTAGCTCGAGCTGATGCACGGCCTTGGTCTGAGAGTCGATGGCATTTATTCAAAACCAAAAAAATTCATCACAAGACAGAATGTGGAACCCAGAAAAATTTCTAGCTCATCCTAGACAAGGACTTCATGCCTCAGCTTTATTATTTTCTTGTGATGCGGTGGCTTCCCATCAGTCAGACACGTCCATTGTAGCCATAAAAAATACTGTGTAATACAAGTAAGAATAATTTTTTGATTCAGCCACACCCCAGAAAATTCAGAAGAGTGTATTTATTTATTCATAAAGTTACATGGAGTACACCATGAGAGTTGAAATTACATCCAGAAAAGTGATCTTATCTTCCCTTTATTCTTGATTTAAATGGCTCTAGTAGAGATGCCAAAGGGAAACACAACCCATAACACTAGTCTAGAGGTTGCTGGCCGGGCGCGGTGGCTCAAGCCTGTAATCCCAGCACTTTGGGAGGCCGAGACGGGCGGATCACGAGGTCAGGAGATCGAGACCATCCTGGCTAACATGGTGAAATGCCGTCTCTACTAAAAATACAAAAAACTAGCCGGGCGAGGTGGCAGGCGCCTGTGGTCCCAGCTACTCGGGAGGCTGAGGCAGGAGAATGGCGTGAACCTGGGAGGCAGAGCTTGCAGTGAGCTGAGATCCGGCCACTGCACTCCAGCCTGGGCGACAGAGCGAGACTCCGTCTCAAAAAAAAAAAAAAAAAAAAAAAAAAAAAAAAAAAAAAAAAAAGAGCAGGCTCTGATTTTTTAAAAATCTGTTTCCCAGTTAAATAGGGCTTATATTTCTTTTGTCTAAATCAGAAGATAGCAAAGAATATGAATTGGAAACAGCATTGGTATGACCGCCGATCCTAGCTCTGGTATTAAGTAGCTGTGTGACTCTGGGCATGTCATTGACCCTCTCTAAGCCTCAGTCCCATGGCCTGCAGATGGGGGAATGCAGTCAGAAGATCAAGCAGTTAGATTCTAAGGCAGATCTAGTGCTTAAATGAATAGAACCCTTGCACATAGTAAATGTCTGGCACACAATAAGCGTTTAATAAATGCCAAGTACTCATGGATGTTGTTCCACGTGTATCACCACATGTAGGATTTAGGTAAATAATTGAGCCTCTCTTGACCTTCAGTTTTATTTACATGTTGACTTAAACAGTTATTATGAATATTAAACAAGTTAACATACGTAAAAGGGACAGGCACAGAGAAAGTGCTCATTAAATGTTTTTTTTTTTTCTTCCCCCAAAGTTGCATGGGCTTATGAGTAGGAAACACAAAAATAAGAACAAAAAGAAACTCTCTCCTCCATAGCAAGATCTTTAGGGCAAGAAAAAAAAGGGGGGCTTATGGTACCCAGCTCACTGGAAATTTCTGCTACTCATTAAAAAAAAAAATCCTTCTTTAAATACATACACCAAAATTTAAGAAGAATCCAAAAAAGTCAGAAATAACCTGTCTTTTTTCTTACTGTGATAAAAAACTGCACAACATAAAATTTACTATCTTAACCATTTCTAGGTGTGCTATTCAGTAGCCAGGAATATTCACATTGTGTAACCTCTAGAACTTTCATCTTCCCAAACTGAAACTCTGTACCCGTTAAACAATAACTCTCCATTTCCCCCTCCCCCAGTCCCGGTAACCCACATTCTACATTCTGTCTCTATATATTTGACTACTGTAGGTTTGTCGCGTGAATGGCATCAAACGGAATTGGTCCTTTTGTTATAGCTTACTTCACTTTGCATAATATCCTTAGCATTCATGCATGTTGTAGCATGCGTCAGAATTTCCTTCTTTTTAAGGCTGAACAGTATTCCATTGTACAGATATACCACATATTGTTTATCCATTCATCCATTAATTCTCTTAGTAGTTTTACCCAAACTATTAAAAAAAAAAAAAAAATTCGGCCGGGCGCGGTGGCTCAGGCCTGTAATCCCAGCACTTTGGGAGGCCGAGACGGGTGGATCACGAGGTCAGGAGATCGAGACCAACCTGGCTAACATGGTGAAACCCCGTCTCTACTAAAAAATACAAAAAAAAACTAGCCAGGCGAGGTGGCGGGTGCCTGTAGTCCCAGCTACTTGGGAGGCTGAGGCAGGAGAATGGCGTAAACCCGGGAGGCGGAGCTTGCAGTGAGCTGAGATCCGGCCACTACACTCCAGCCTGGGCCACAGAGCCAGACTCCCTCTCAAAAAAAAAAAAAAAAAAAAAAAATTCAAGGTAACACATTGCACTACCCCGCACCCAGCTACCCCCACAATGTAGAAAATCTGGTTTGCTCAGAGGAACCAAGACCATGGAGAAAATAGACCTTCTTTGTGCCCCCTGGTCCCAATCTCTCACATGTAGAATGATCACGGTGGTAACATAGCTTCTCAAACTCCGCCAGCACTTCTTCCTCAGCTCAACCCAGACAAATCCAAATAACAGAAATACTAAAACCCTCAGTTCCCCTTTCTCACCCACCAGAGAAATCTCCCATACCTCGCTCTCCTTACACTGTTGCCCTGAACTGTTCTCATGTCTACCTCACCTCCTGAGAGCACAGGGGGACTTGGGGAGCAATATTGATTCTCCCAGAAGGAATTTACCAAACGAGAGGAGAGGAGAGGAGAGGCGAGGCGGAGGTCATGAAGTGCGGGCACCCGGCAACAGATTCTTCTTGGAGCTGCATTCATTGCCGGTCTGGCCGGAATTTCTTTGGATTTTCTTCTAATAAAGACTTTGTTATCATTCATGATTGCTTTCATATTCCACAGAAGAAAAAGAAAATAAATACGCAGACTGCTAGTTTGATTTTTTAGAATATTTAAATCCTGAAATAGACACCGAAATGGTTTGCTTAGCTGGGAGGGAAGTTTAAAACCTCAAAAGGACAGCGTCCCGTTCTGCCTCCATCTCTCAGACTTCTATGTGCTGGCAGCAGCCACACATGCCTCTCATTCAGATGCGCGAGTCCAAACTATTTTATAACTGAATTTCCAGTTCCTTACTAAAATGGTGATGGGATTGTTATTTATAAGTTTAAGGATAGACTAAACCTTCCTCTCCTTTCTAATTAAATCATAACATGGCCTCAAAAGTGGGTTGCATCATTCCTACCAGATCATAAGCAACAAGATGCTTTTTCGTTTATCCTTCTAGTGCCAGAATCTTGGATAGGCTGCTCAGTCTCTGCTCCTCCCTATCTCCCCCACCCCCCTTGCGGCCCCCTTCCACCATGGTAACTCCTCCAAGGTTGCTGTTTGTGCTATGCCCTCTGTTTTACTCATGGTGATCACTGTGAAAACGCTTAAGATGACAGGGTCTGTATGCTTGTCTTTGGGACACTGAGCTACCAATGTTACAGAGAAAGAAGTAGTGCTAGTGGATTTAAAGAGAAATAAAGTCAGGAAGTTCTGAGACATGGAAATAACCTTGGAGGCTTAAATAGGGAGGCTCTGGAGCTGTCCTGACCCATGTGGTAGTCACATGCGGCTATATATATTTAATGTGAAATTAATTACAATTAAATAAAATTTAAAATTCTGTTCCTCAGTCACACTAACCATATTTCTTTTTAAGTATTTATTATTTTCACAGCAGATACCGTATTTCAAAGTACTCAATAGCCACATGTAACCAGAAGCTACCATATTAGACAGCACAGATATAAAGCATTCCCATCATTGTAGAAAGTTCTATCAAACAGCACTGCTCTAGAGATTTCCAGGGGAAGGTCTAGTTAGCAGCTCTTGAGAGACAGCAGAGTATGTATTAGCAGTAGTATGACAAAAGAATTTATTGATCAAATAGTTTTGAGAGATAAAGGGGGTATTAATAATAATGATTCAATAATGTTAATAATTAGTTAATAATGATAATTATCCTGAAATACAGAGAGTGAAAGGGGCACAATGAATATTACACTGGGATTACAAGTAAATCTGGAAGCCTGATCACCCGATCATCATATTCTTCCTGGAGGGGTTATTTGGTAGATTACAATCCCCTGGAGTTGTGTAAGTGTAGCTGTTACTTTCAGAGATAACAATAAGACTTCACAAATGCAACTAGAATGTCTTCCTATAGCACTATCACCTAAAAAAAAAAAAAGTGATTTTCTTCCAGAAACAGACCTGTATCTAGATGGGGCCAAAGCCACTCTCTCCTTTTTGGTGCTACCCTATTTCCAGTCTGGAGAATCCCAGACCATGTTCAGATCTGTGTTTTCCCTGGATCAAGCCTGAAGAGGGCTACCCTCATGCAAAATGTGCCCAGTGCTAGATTGTTTTCAGCAGTTTCTCTGGTGTAAGACTCTGGTATTAGCACAATTAGTCTTTTTGATTGTTTATTTGTTTTTGAAAAGGAGTCTTACTCTGTTGCCCAGGCTGAAGTGCAGTGGCAAGATCTTGGCCCACTACAACCTCGACCTCACAGGTTCAAACCATTCTCCTGCCTCAGCCTCTCGCATAGCTGGGACTACTGGTGTATGTCACCACACCCAGCTAATTTTTGTATTTTTAGTAGAGGCAGGGTTTCACCATGTTGACCAGGTTGCTCTCAAACTGCTCACCTCCACTAATCTACCTGCCTCGGCCTCCCAAAGTGCTAGGATTACAGGTGTGAGCCACTGCACCCGGCTAACACAACTATTTTAGAGTCACTTTATGTGCCCCAGACCACAGACTCTGTTGTATCAAATAGTGCCGCTGGAAGAGAAGGAGTAGGAGCAGAAACTCTGCTGATCTCTCAGGGTCCCTGGGTGGCAGTATCACCTTTTTGTTTCATGGTATTATGGGGGAACCCAAGAACACTGAAAAACCTTCATTTTCAAAGTGCTGCCAAATAATGAATTGAGCAGGTACACCAAAATCTGTTGAAAGTTAAAGAAAAATCAAAGAACCCTAAATACATTTGAATTTTTACATTTGAAATTTTACATTTCCCTCACCTGGAGTGAGGTGCTGAAGCTCCAGCCTGGGTCCCATTTGGTGACAGACATGAACACAAACATAGGCCCTCTCTTTGCCCAGGAGCAAGACAGTCATGCCGGTAGGATGGAATCTTCCATTCAGGGTCATCAAAGAAGGCTGAGTGCTGTCACTAACCTTTCAGCACACCCCTCCTAAAAGTCACATGGACTCAAAGATGCTTCATGGCCATAGAATCAACCCTAGGAAACTAGTAAAAAATGTCATCCTATTGCTCCCAGCCTTCCCACTTTGGGTTGGTAGATTTTCTCATGGGGTGGAAACTCAGCACCATCATTGCCACGGGTTCAAAGATCCCATGTCCAGCCTCACACGTCTGGGCTGGTTCTATTCTGAGGCTGCTCTAACACTGGGAAGTATTCCTTTATTCTCGCTGACAGGTTATCTCCAATGACATTGTAGAGGTGACCAAGCTTCAAGGATAGCCCTACTTAGGGAACGTAATTCAAACCCTTTGTTTAAGCTCACTGCTTCATACAACACAAACTAACCCAGCACCTTCAATGTGGCAAACACCTCTTGGGGACAATGAGCACATAGCTGTGAGCAAGAGAGACAGGACCTTGTCATCACAGAGCTTATGTTTTAGTGGAAGGAGGAAGACAATGAGCAAGTAAACAGAAATCATTCCAAATGGTGATAACTGCTATAGAGGAAAAAAGGTGATACTCGAGAGTGACTGCAGTGACTGAGGAACAGCATCAGATGGCATTGTCAGTATGAGTTTCCAGACGGGGCCAGTGAACCTGTGATCTGAAGGTTGCCAGCCAGCTATAGTGGAAGAACCCAGAGCTTAAGTCCTTAAAGAAAAACAGTGAGCTCTGCATTTTCAAGGACAACCTGAAAGAAGGTGAGAGATCCTGCCTTGTGAGCAAGAGGAGGGAGCAGAAGAAGACAAACTTCAAGAAGTAAACAGAGGAACCATCCCAGGCCTCGCATACCATAAGGTATTTGAGTTCATTTTAAGTGCAATGGAAAGATACCCTAGGGTTTGAAGTAACAAAATGACATGATCTGATTTACATGTTTGAAGATTACTGTGGATGCTGCATGCAAAATGGATTCCAGCAGTGGTCCTCAAAGGAGGTTCCCAGACCAGCAGCATCACCTAGAAACCTGTTAGAAATGCACATTCTTAGGCCCCACCCTCAACATTCTGACTCAGAAACTCTGGGGGTAGAGCTCAGCAATCTGTGTTTTCACAGGCTCTCTAGGAGATTCTGATGCACACTCATGTTTGAGGACCACTGCATTACAGGAAGATGAGACTGGATCACAGGAAACCAGTTAGGAGGCCACAGGGCAGGGATGGTGCTCTTACTGATGTTGTTCCTATATTGTAGGGCTACATGGAGTTCCCCTATTCAGGAAATGCTCCCTTGAATTTAGAATGTCCTTCAAGGGAAATTCAGTGATAAAGATGTTCTCTTTCTGTCACCCAAAAGCTGTCTTCTAGACAGAATAGAGACCTTTTCCTTTTCTTTACTTTTTTTATGGAGGAGGTATAGAATTCAAAAGACTGCATTCACACTATTTAGCTAAGGAAAAAGCAATTGAAATCTGCACTATTTTCGTATCTATACCACATCACATAAGAAACAGACTAATCTTCTGGTGAATATGGGAGACTGGTGCATATAGAACCTATGCCTCATATAGACCAGAGATGGAGATGTTCTACCCTAAGTGTATGGATTCTTATCTAGAACAACAGCGAAATTAATGAAGAAACGCTATTAGAGGTCGAATCCCTTGACAAGCTCACAGAGCCTTTAATGTGTGCACTCACACTAAAGAGAGAAGGAAACCTTTATTTCACATCCTCTCATAGTCCCCTGTACAGGAAGACACTACATTCTTAACTAAAGGGGACCTCTCCCAAGTTATCACTGAAAATACCCACACTCTTTTTGTGGGCTCAATAAGCTGGATTAATATTATAGTTGCCAGCGTCATCCACCAGCTCTTGTCTCCCAAGGAACCTGAGAATTATAAAAGAATTTATGCCAGAAGAGTAAAATGCTGTGGCTTTGTCTGTTACTAAGCCCTTTTATGGAAATGAGTTTATTGGATTGGCCAGCCAGCCTGGTAAGGAGGGAAGGGAAGAGGCAAGGAGAGATTTAGGAATGTTGATCTTTGAGAAAACAAAATGAGGATCAGAGTAAGTAAGGGACAAGAGTCACAGGGGAAAAGAGGGTTACCAAATACATGGAGGAAAATATAATGAAAAGGGAAAATACTGGAGTAAAATGCAAAATCCACGATTGACACAATAAGGTTTCAATCTTCTGCTGCCTCCTCCTAATTGTGTGATTTGAGCAAGTGACATTAACGCTCTAAGCCTCAGTTTTCTCATCCGTGATGTGAGGATTATAACTGGAGCTACTTCAAAGAGATACTGCAAGAATTAAATCAAACCTCGTGGTTAAATGTCTGGTCTAGTACCCAGGACATGGAGGTTAGTAAACACTAGAGACCTCCTTCCCCTAGACTCCTTTCATCTCCCCCAGCTGTGACATGGGAAGGAGGAATAAAATCAGATGCTTAAAAAGACAAAAAGATAAAGGCAATTAGTTATGTTGTATTTTTCTATTCTAAGAGTGTTGAAATTTTAATATCTTGTTTTGTTCAAGGATCACTGTCCCATGTCCTCCTTGAGGTTCAGAAAGTAAAATGGCCCTTCTCAAATCCTTGTGGGGCTATCATGCATCCTAAAGCCCCTGCCCTGGCTTCACAGAGTGCTCCCTGGATGTCCACCCCAGAGCTACTCAGTATCAGCTCCTAGAGTTAAGGAGGCCAAACATTGTCTCCCCACTTTGCCAACAGGTTCTAGGAGGCTCAGAATACGAACCTGTAAGTCTACTGCTCCTTACAACTAGCCCCAAGCATTTGGAAAGGGGAGGAAGATGAGAGGATCCAAACCTTTATGATTCAGAAGCCTAAGTAAGTGATAAGTGCAAAAGTCCTAAAAGAATGTTTTCTGTCTCTGTCAATGGAAAAGATTTTGTAGAGTTCTGAAAAGGACCTTGGGCTACCCAAAGTCCAAATTAAACAGAGTAAAACAAAACAAAACAAAACAAAACAAAAAGAAACAGAATTTCCGTGACTTGACCAAGGTCATATAACAAGTGAGAGTAGCATCACTGACCTTTTTAAGTCAACAAGTCTACGTACTTCTCAAATGGCAAAACTAGTCTGGACAACATGTAGAACATAATGTTCCTCTTTGAACAATTTGTACTTGGAAAATGAGACCATCTTTAGAAATTCTCACTGCTCTCCTGAGACCAAACACGGCAACACTGATTTGAAAATGCTTACATTTTAGAAACAACTGCAAAACAGAATCATTCATTATGCCCCTCAGCAGCAAAGACCATCCCTGCCTTGCACACTTGCAATTGATATTTTTTTTGTGAGGAGGCATTCTTTCTCCCATTGCCAGTCAATGTTATTTGTAGCCTAATAATTTATTCACAAAACAACCCCACTTATTTGTGTTCCAGATATTTCTTTCCTAGGAGACTCCATATATTTAATGATAGCACCACAAATATGCCCAATAAGACAGGGCAATTTGCAACCTAATAGAAAACGATATGTTAACATTACAATATGGTTTCTGTATAAAGAACAAAAGAATTTCCTCTGGATATACTGGCACTGAGACATGCAAGGGAGAGCAGCAAGAGACAGCTACTCATGTGGTTGACAAGAGCAATTTTCCAGCAAAAGCTGGGGGCACAGGTCACAATCCATGACCAGCAATGGTGAAAGATAAGCCATAACTGACAGCGAGAACATGTCTGCTTCCCCAATCCAATCTGTTTGCCAGATAATCAGTCATTCTATAATTTGTTGTATTTCTTATGGAAAATAAAAAGAAACAGATCAAAAAATAATAATAACTTGAATTATTGGGCAAAAGGAAAAATCAAGCAAATGCTAATGCAGACCCATGTAACTGGGTTTGCTCCCCACTTTCAAGATAAAATTAACATCACAAGTCTTTCCTTTTCCCTAAAGAAATCTGTCTTGAGCCCCCATTGCCAAATCAGTAGAATGGCTGGTATCCTCCCCCTTGTTACCGTTTTGAAAATATTTAAAAGGCCTAGGAGTTTAGAGCTCCGAGAGAGAGAGAGAGAGAGAGAGAGAGAGAGAGAGAGTGAGTGAGTTTGGCTGATTCTGACATCCACATCAGGAAAAGAGAGACCCTGGTGTGTGATCTGCCCACAGCTACCCCTGCTCTCCCTGCCACATGGTGGTGGTGGTCCTCCATCATCACCCAGGCTTGCAGCCCATCTAAGTCCCTACAGAGTCCACACTTCAGATCATCATGGAAAAATAATCTTACTCCCTCAAGAGTACATTTGATCCACAATTCTTTGTTTCCCAGAATCATAGCCCTGAATGCTTAGCTTTTTCCTATGTGGCCACCCCTTCAAAGATAACACCCACTTTCCAGCCCCATCACAGCAGGTCAAGTTTCAGCCTACGGTGGACACAGAGCCACGGTCTGTTCCTTCCCTGGGATCTATGACTTTTCCCCCTAATATCTGGAAGCTTTCCCCTGAAACAAAATGAATCTTACTACACACTTTTGGTGCTCAAGAGGGCTATCCATCCAGCATCTAGGCGTGCTACCTAACTGCCTCTAGAGGATCCATGAGCTTCAAAACACAAGCAGTCTGATTTTACATTTTTGACAGCCACCTCCTTGGGGTATACCCTGATGATTTGTGTTGGGAAGTGGGAAGGAAACTCACTCCCTCCTTCTTCAGAGAAGAGCCAACATAAGCATGCCAAAGATGATTTAATCTCCTTAGAATGAGCAAGATGAATCTTTGTCACTTTTTTTTTTTGCTAGGGTAGAAAATTTGAAAATCCAAGTTCAATCAAAAGTGGAACATTCTGCTCTAAATTAGTTAGACTAAGATCTAGAACACCTCCACACACATAAACAAGCAATCACTTAGAACAATATTTGCAAATGTTGTGTGACCCTGCAAATACTTACTCTCTCCAATGTGCATTATTACTACTTGCTTTATGAATTTTGTGGAAATTGAGTGTTTTGTGTAAATTAGTAGGAAAGAGAATTTAAAAATTAACTTGCATATTGTCATGTGCTAGGTAAGAGACAGAAATATCATTTGACCCAGAAATCCCATTACTGGGTATATTCTCAAAAGAATATAAATATTGTATTATAAAGATGCAAAGATGCATGCAAGCATATGTTCATTGAAGCACTATTCACAACATCAAAGACATGGAATCAGTCCAAATGCCCATCAATGATAGCCTGGATAAAGAAAATGTGGTACATATACACAATGGAATACTATGCATCCATGAAAAAGAATAAGATTATGTTCTTTGCAGGGTCATGGATGGAGCTAGAAGCTGTTATCCTCAGCAAACTAAGACAGGAACAGAAATCCAAACACCACATGTTCTCACTTATAAGGAGGAGCTGAATGATAAGAACACATAGACACAGGGAGGGGAACAGCATACCCTGGGGCCTGTTGGGGAGAGAGGGAGAGGGAGGGAGAGCATCAGGATAAATAGCTAGTGGATACTGGGCTTAATACCAAGGTGATGGGTTGATCTATGCAGCAAACCGCCATGACACATGTTTACCTAGGCAACAAACCTGTACACCCTGCACATGTACCCCAGAACTTAAACATTGAAGATTAAAGATATGTGTTAGGCATCCAGTAGATTACTTCTTGCCCTTTTGTATACATCTATGCCACTTATTTAAAGCTTCAAAACAACCTTATAAGATATATATTATTAAATTTATTATAGATGATACAACTAAGGTTCAAAGAGGTTAAAAACTGAACAGCAAACAGTCAGTAAATTATGAAGCCAGAATTTGAATTCTCAGCTGCTTTTCCACTTCCTATTCTGATATTTCTTACAAAAGAGAAGACAAGAAGTAGCTTAGTTTCCTAGCTTCCAAAATTAGGAGGTCCATACTGAGAAGAAAAAAACCAAATCATCATTGTTTTTCTTAAAACTGCTTTGAAGTAATCCATTTATGCATGTTGATGTGACCCCTCCAGAATCCCTAGAGAAAACACAGGGCCTGTCTGCTTTATTAGAGTACGATACTGAAAGTCTGAGGTTGGCTAGACAGCAGCTTGTGTAGGACAAAGGACATTGCATTAGCAAACCCAACTTTGGTTGATAATCACAGAAGCAAGTAGTATGAAACACAGCCAGGGGATGGAGAAACACCTGGACAAAGAATTGATTTATTGAGGGGAAGATCAGATTAGAAGAATTCAAAGCCATTGTAAGAATACTCTCACTGGAGAGAGCTTCATGATATGGTTGTGTGAGGCTAGAAACAGAAGGCTGTTCTGGTACCACAGGGAGTATCTCTCCTGTAAAATAAACAAAGCTCCACTATCTAGGATTCTATTTTCCCCTCTGCCCTTTCCTATCCCAAGTCAGCTGCTGGAGTTACAGAAAAATAGAGGGCAATAGTAGAAAGTCCTAAAGGCATTGAGCAGAGTACTGGCTTCCTTTGCTTTCCAAAGTCGGCCTCACATCTCATTTGATTCCATGTGTTACCCCGACCCTTGCAAAAGGGGAAACTAAAATATAACGAAGCTGAGTGACTGGTCCATGTTACTGGGAATTAATAGGTTTTAGCAGAACTCAGCTCCCCTAAGACTCAGTATATTTCTGTTGGACAAATGAAGACAGGAGAGAATACAGAGGATACTACCTTCTTCAAAGCATTGTTCTGTTTTACCCTCTCACCCTTGCTCTCTGTTCCTCCATACATCACACACACACACACACGCGCGCGCGCGCACACACACACACACACACACACACACACACATTTTATTAGATAATGGTTCCATGAACAAAAATAGGAGCTGCTGGATATGGATCAAGGCAGGTAATGTCTTGCGTCGAGAATATGGTGAACATTCATGATAGAATGGATTGGTTCACTGAGGTCTGTTTGCATTCTGGAAGAACCCTGGTTCTTTAAAAAAAAAAAAACTTTTTTAGGCCAAGGGACAGAAAAGGGGAAATTTGGTGTGCTAACACTTAGACCAATTTTTTAATGAGAAAAAGGTAATGGGAAACTTTCTCAAATTAGTCTACAAGAAGAGCATAGAGTCTTTGTTATTATCTCTCTAGTATTGTCTTTTTATAATGAGAGAATAGCGTGATGGCATCCAGACCTTGCTCACAGACATCATTTTTTGTGTCTACTTGATACTCAGGAATGGTGTGATTTTTCTCTGTGGCTTTTCTACACATTGGTAAAATGGGAATGTTTCCTAAGAAGAAACTGGATCTTTTCTACAGTACCTCCCCTATATCCAGGCAACTGGGACTCCTGCCATGGGTTCTGTGCTTCAGAAGGCCCCACTCTGGACTTCCTACAGGGCAGGAGCAAGAAGTCCACAGGACTAAGGGTATTTGCCCACCTGGAACCCATGCCCCAAATTCTAGACCAAGCTCAGTACCTAGGACCCTGGGATTACTAATTCTGGAATGTACTTCAGAGCCTGCACAGCCTCCTGCAAGGAAGCAGCCTCCTGAGAGCAGACAGTGCGATCCAGGTCTGAACTGTGACCAAGAGGTAGCTTTTTGTGGGATGGGGAAGGGGCAGACAGATGGAGCTTGTTCATGTGGATGCAGAGGTGTAAGTGCCCTGAACAGCAGATGGGAATAAAAGATGGTAAGCCTTGGTAGGATGGAAGCTTGGGGGTGGGGAGATGGTCTGCATTTGTACTTTTGCCCCAGGCCCTGCAAATGAAATGACTGTTGTGGGAAGGCTGCCTTTATCACCACCTAAAAAGCAAAGGCACCTAGTAGGCTCGTTGCCCTTTTCTTCTGCTCAATTCATCTTCTACACTATGACCACCATCATCCTTTAAAAACAGACACAACCATATCAAGTCTCCAATTAAAAATAATCCATGGTGTCTGTTGCTTACGCCAGCAGTCCCTAACCTTTTGGCACCAGGGATGGTTTGGTGCACTACAATTTTTCCATGAACTGGGAGGGGGTGGGGAGATGGTTTTGGGATGAAACTGTTCCACCTCAGATCATCAGGTATTAGATTCTCATAAGGAGCATGCAACCTAGATTCCTTGCATGCACAGTTCATAGGAGGGTGTGTACTCCTATGAGAATCTAACGCTGCCGCTAATATGACAGAAGGCAGAGTTCAGGTGGTAATGCTAGCTCACCCGTCGCTCACCTCCTGCTTTGCAGCCCAGTTCCTAAGAGGCTAAGGGCTGGTACCGGTTCATGGCCCAGGAGTTGGGGAGCCCTGGCTTGCACCATCATAGCTGAACTCTAGATACTCCCTACTTATCCTTCTTCCCACAGACCTTGCCCCACCAACATTTGCTGTGCCTTATCTGTTTACCACCTTGGACAGTCTTTTATTCTTAAACATGGTCTGCACATTCAAGCCCATATACCTTTAATCATGATAGTCTCTTTGTCCGGTTAGTATACAGAGTGTGAAATACATTGTTGTTGAATTGTGTTGAAATAATGATTGACTGATATGACAGAACACATGTTTGAGATGTTTTGTTTGTGCTTGTTTTCTTTGTATTTCCCTTGCCCCCCTATTTTAAGCAGGTTGCCAACCTTTCATATCTCACTGCCTTGGGAATTTTTTTTCAGTGTGGAAAGCATATGCTTGTTCCTCAATTCAAAGGTTTTTCTCACTAAAAAAACCTAAACTTTCTCCAGAGATAATATTCCTAGGAGGAGTAATGGTGGCCATGAGAAAGAGCTTTTGAGGGGAAAGATACAGAGGGAAAAATTAAAGAGTTCACCAACGATTAAGAGGGTACAGAGATTCTGAATGTGGCAGATCCTGAATGTGGTGTCAATGTTCTGGGGGCCACAAGTGCTCAGAGAGTTTGAGGAGCTGCAGAGTTATGAGGCTATGGAGATGATACGGATGTTGAGACAATCTCCACAAAGTTGTCTGGCTGAACTTTCCAGAAGCTGGGCTGTGGCATTATCTTCTGCAGTATTAGCCAAGTAATGCTTCCTCTTTCCTAAGGAACATGCAAGCAGTTCATATTGCCCTTTAGTCAATGGGAAAATGCCAGAATAATCACACAAACAGCCATCTCTGACTCAGAAAATGAGTGAATGGCTCACTCAGGGGGGTTAGGATCTTTTCTAGCCACTTTCACTGTTACCAAGTTGATGTGCTCATTGATTCTAGGTTATCTAACAGAATTTGAATGGGATTTCCTCAGGCTATGTCCCTAAAAGAGACCTTTATTATTTGGTCCAGCCATTTATTATTTGTTCCCTTTATCCCATAGTATTGTTTCTATGCATTGTCAGCTGAAGTGATAGTGTAAGACCAATCATGAAAAGCAAGCACAACAATTTCCCAGAAGCTGTTTCTGCTGGCTTCATGAAAGGCAGTTCCTGATGGACACAAGCAAGAGCTGCCTACTTTAGGGGTCCATAGACCTGAATACCTCAATCTCAGAAGTTAAAGAAGGTTGTATCTAGTTAGGATGAAAGTGAATTACAGTAGCCAATTGTGTCTCGCACGTTTCCCACAGACGCAGGGCTTGGAAATTAGAAATCAAGAAAATGATGAGCCATTATTTCCAAACACAGCATTTCCTGACTACTCCAGCTCATATTAAAATACTAAGTCTCCTAGGTACTGCTGCTTTTCTCCTTGTTAGATGTAGCCTATAGGTGTTTCACAATTGACCTAGCAGCAAACAGCATAAAACATTCACCCTGGCTCTAAAACCCATCCTAGCATACCAAGAAATTTACCTTGAACCCAACCCCATGGGTATCTGGAGTCAACTCAGAACAAGGTGAGTTTTAGCTTAAGATTCACCTTCCTTCCTTTCTGCCTAGTTCCAAGATATTTAGTTGGGTTAAAGAATGTCAACGTAATTAACAAAGCGAGTCTATTTTAATGGTCTACCAAATGTCATTTTGGCAAAAGAAAGGGAAGGGAAGGGAGAAGGAAGGGAGGGAAGAAGGAAATGAGGGAGGGAGAGAGGAAGGAAAGAAAGAAGGAAGTGAAGAAGGAAGTGAGGAAGGAAGTGAGGAAGGAAGTGAGGAAGGAAGTGAGGAAGGAAATGAGGAAGGAAGGAAAGGAGGAAGGGAGGAAGGGAGGGAGGGAGGGAGGGAGGAAGGGAGGGAGGGAGGGAGGAAGGGAGGGAGGAGGGAGGGAGGAAGGAGGGAGGAAGGAGGGAGGAAGGAGGGAGGAAGGAGGGAGGGAGGAGAGGAGGGAGGAAGGAGGGAGGGAGGAGAGGAGGGAGGAAGGAGGGAGGGAGGAGAGGAGGGAGGAAGGAGGGAGGGAGGAGAGGAGGGAGGAAGGAGGGAGGGAGGAGAGGAGGGAGGAAGGAGGGAGGGAGGAGAGGAGGGAGGAAGGAGGGAGGGAGGAGAGGAGGGAGGAAGGAGGGAGGGAGGAGAGGAGGGAGGAAGGAGGGAGGGAGGAGAGGAGGGAGGAAGGAGGGAGGGAGGAGAGGAGGGAGGAAGGAGGGAGGGAGGAGAGGAGGGAGGAAGGAGGGAGGGAGGAGAGGAGGGAGGAAGGAGGGAGGGAGGAGAGGAGGGAGGAAGGAGGGAGGGAGGAGAGGAGGGAGGAAGGAGGGAGGGAGGAGAGGAGGGAGGAGGAGAGAGAGAGAAAGGAAGAATGATTCTTCCTCCAATCCACAGTAATATGCTGAGAGACAGAAAAGTTTTCACGACAATAAGAGTAGAAAAGGTTAGAAGAGTCTAGGCTGAACATTAATGCTGATTTTTATTCATTGGTCTATTACTCAACAAACTGCCCTATGTGCAATCTACATATTCAGTCTCAGATACTTAGAAGAGAGCCAATAAGTCATAAGCAAGCAGGGCTTTGGGCTATAGAATCAAAAAGCACTTAGCAGTTCTCACTCACTAGTTGAATGTATATATCCCAATGAGAGAAGAGAACTGCATCAAAATTTCTCCAAGTTTCTTCACCCAGTTTTAAACTTTATAAATAATGGCAAAGATATGCATGCTCCCTGGGTTGCTGTACTCCCTTTCTTCCTGGGAGGCCAAACATTTCACCTACACTAGTATTAATCTCTGTTGAGACTAGAACACAGGACCAATTGAATCAGCTACTTGGTAGGTCCCTCAATCCCTTCTCTTTGTTTTAGGTTCCTACTCCTACGAAGATTTTTCTAAGTCTACCATCTGCAAAGTGCCTCATTTAAATTTAAATCAAAATCAAAACACTTCCAGATTTGAAATGATCACAGTTCAGTCAGAAATTGTCCTATTGTGACAAAGTTGAAACCATTCTTTTCAACTCAGTGAGTTCAGAAACTGTTATAAGTGGAAATATTGAAGAGAAATTAACATTTTAATATCATTTTTAGATTTTGCCTCTGTTCCGTTTCAGCTCCAGCTCCAGGCAAGAGTCACATGTAGTATCCTCTATGCTCAGCACCAAAAATTCAACTGTGTTTATTTAACTTTTAAGATTTTTGGACGCCCTAAGGATTTAGTGTTTCTCCTTTATCTGAGAAATTAATTCTTGGGAGTCTCACTTTTGAGAGTCCTAAAAAATGGCAAAACCAGTCTTCTTTGATCAATGATTTTTAGGTGACTCTTTGGATAGTCCTAAATCACACCTGTCTGTTGATTTCCCAGTACTTGCCCAAATAGTGATGGAAGGACAATTTCCCCTGTCCTCTACAGTAGAGGATCATTTGCCATTTGCAAGTTAAACAACATCAAAAAGAACTTAAATGCAACACACCGACCCTTCTATATGTCAAGAAATGTGTTGGAGCATGTTGATGTGTGGAATTAACTTGGAGAGCCAGGTACTGGAATGCTTTTCATTTATATAAGGAATTAATGAGCCCAATTATTCTGGAAGAAAGGGAGGCTGCAGGGACATTAAGAGGGCCCATGAGGAGTTGAGAGTTGTCCTTATGTGGCCCTGTGCTGGTGTTGCTGCTGTGGAGCCTATGGAATAAACAGGTAGCACAGGCTTGGAGATACGTAATACCCTCAAGAGCTGCCTTAGAAAGCTGGCGTCTGTGTCTCCCATGTCACTGTGATTCCCACCTTTCTTGCACATTCTAGAAAACGGTCTGGGTGACATCACTCCTAGATTTCCTCATCTCTGCTGCTTTCCTTATGTTGTTCCCACAGCTTAGAAACTCTTCTATTGCTTTTTTGTTGTTTTTTTTTTTTTTTTTTTTTTTTTTTTTGAGACAGTTTTGCTCTTGTTGCCTAGGCTGGAGTGCAATGGCACAATCTCAGCTCAACACAACCTCCGCCTCCCAGATTCAAGTGATTCTACTGCCTCAGCCTCCTGAGTGGTTGAGATTACGGGCATGCGCTACCAAGCCCAGCTAATTTTGTATTTTTAGTAGAGACAGGGTTTCTCCATGTTGGTCAGGCTGGTCTTGAACACCTGACTTCAGGTGATCTGCCCGCCTCGGCTTCCCAAAGTGCTGGGATTACAGGCATGAGCCACCGCACCCGGCTAATGCTATTACTTTTTTAAAACCCCTGCACATCCTAACCAGCCATTTCCCACCTAAAGCAGACCTCCTCATCAGGTCAGATTGAGTCAGCTTCCGAATTGCCACCCACCCCATAACTTCAACAGCCATCACACATTACACAATTAACTACATGTGTAAATCCCTCGCCTCTTCCTCTCCTTGGTCATAAATACCTTAAGGGCAAGGATTGTACACTTTTCCACTCTCTTATCCCCACGCCTCTAGCAGCCGGCACGGTGCCTTGCTCATAGCAGCTATTCGATAAATATTGACTGAGTGAATAAATGAACACTTTAAAGAGCCCCGAGAAGCCAGGGTTGATTTCAGAGAGAAATAATGACTGCAAGGATAGTTAAGGTAGTGAGATGGTCAGATTCAACCTCAACTCCAGAAATGCTACGATTGGGCAGTTACCTTACAATGAGTCAAATTGTATAATTTTGTCACTAATAGACTGTTTCTGCTTAGCCCATTCCCTCCCAATAGGCATCTCTCTAATGAGGGGGAAAATAATTGAGACTACTGGTTTTTAAGACTAAAACAAAGAGTTGGATAGTTTGAATTGGCATCCCCTGGGACTCTGTCAATAAGTAGAATAAAATCTACTGATTCTGGATGTTGGATCCATGGGCATTCTAAAACTCTATGTCTCTTTTCTTATATGTTTATTTTTTATAAAACAAAATCAAAACCTTAGAAAATTCAGAGTATATACAGGGCAGGGGAGGGTGTTGGGATATCTCCTAAGGGTCAGGAGTTTGCCCCCAGTATCCATTCTACCCTTTTTCCTGAGTTTTTTTTGGACATGTGCTACTCAGCTAAAGACTAACTTTCCCAGCCCCCCATGTGGCTTGACATAGTCAAATCACATAGTTTTATACCATGGGCTGTGCGAAGAGGTAACCTGTGCATCTTCTAGGTTATGTTCTCAAAAGGAAGTTGTGTCCTCCACTTTCTCTTTCCCCTTCCTACTGGCTGGGCCACAGGTAGGTGGTAGTGAGGCAGCACTGCCCACATCAATAAAGGCAACACTCTAGGAGATGCTAGAGTCACAAAACAGAAAGAACCCTGGGTGCCTACATAACCTTGCCAACCAAAGCTACCTGTCCTCTGAACTCCCTGCCAACCTGGACTTTTACATCTGAAAGAAATAAACTCCTATCTGGTTTAAGCCACTGTTATTATGGCTTCTGTCAAAGCAGTCAAATCAGTATCCTGACTGACACAGCTTATCAACAAGGTGCTTTGTGGCATCCTTATTTTTAGAAAATAAAAATGAATTTAAATGAGTGGTTAAGAGGCGTGTCCGTGTGTGTGTCTGTGTGACTGGTGACAACCCAGGTTTTGCAAAACTAGCATTGGATATCAGTCATTGAGCATTTTTAATGTCCTAGTAAGCCTCTAAATTATCAAAATCTTCATACCAAGCCTGAGTTTTATGAGTTTTACATAACTAAAATCTAAGTCAAGAAGCAAACACATTGGAAAATAAAAACAGTCTTTATAAAATGCCTAGAAACTAAAATAGTAGTTTATTGAATAAATGGATGGGTGAATTTGTAAGCACACCGGAGCACATCTATGTGCCAAATATACAATTTCTTTAAAGAGTTTAAATTCAGATTGAATGAAAGAAGACACTTCCTTGATCCATTATGAAAATGACAGGTAATTAGAGTGTTATATTCATGTGACTTCTTTTTCACTTGGAAACCAGAGATGAGGTTTCTCCATCATGCTTGATCAGAAATAAGAATGGTGGTCATTACATAAAATCCACTGTGAAATCAGGAGTCAAATGATGTCACTAATAAACCTTGTAGCTAAAGCTTAATACCCTCTGAGCTACAATCATTCTCCATAAGTGCAATGAGACAGATTATAATGGTTGTTTTATAAGTTTTGCTTAAATTGCCTGATGAATTGAGAATTTCAGAATTAAATGGGCCTAAGAAAAGGAATCATTAACATCAGAAAGGAATTAATACAGGTTTGGAAATTAGCATACAATTTACAAAAGGAAAGAAAAATTGGAGAAGATAGAAAATGATGTATGACAAAAGTAAGTACTAAACCTTGAAGCAATATTCAGAATCATGAAGATCTAAGAAATTTTAAAATATAGATAACATCTGCCCTCAATCAAGTGAGATTCATTTGCTAGGAAATCTCCCAAAGATGTAAGCAGCCTAAAAATATACACATTGTCAATGTTTTATGATTATTTTGGTTTTTTTTCCTCAAATACTGGAGTTTAAAAGGATAGAAAACAAACGTCAGGCTACTGTGTTCATTTACTAATGACCTCTTGGCTAACAGCCATTTGTCCCTTCTAATTCTGACTGCCTTTTCTGTTCCCACTCTGCTTCAGATATGATTTTTCATTTAATAACAACAACAATGTACATTTGTATAAGTATTTTAAGCTCCCAAAGCACTAGTATGATTCTCTTTTGATCCTCAAAATCCTTCTATGGGCAAAAGGAACGCATATTATGATTCTCTATTTTCCTCAAAGATAAAAACATGTTCAAAGAAGTTTAGCAACTTAAGGTCTGACAGATCTCACATCTAAGGTTTCCCATGGGTTCCATATGGTTCCCTCTGTACACAGTAGGCTGTCAGCTCAATGAAAAATACCTGAGTTTTCTTAGCTTTTAGAGCATGCTATTACAACTTGTAACAATGCAGATATTCACTCGCTTATCAAAATTTCTTGAGTGCCTACTATGTGCTAGGCACTGTGCTAGATACTAAGCGCTCATTCGTGAGCAAAAGAGACATGGTCCACGTCCTCCTGGGACTTACCATCCACTAAGAAGAAAAATACTAAATAAATACACTGCTATATTCTGAGGGTTTACTTCCTCCCAAAAATTCATGTTAAAATCCTCAACCCCAAGGTGATAGTATTAAGAGGTGAGGTCTTTGGGAAGTGATTAGGTCATGGGGGTGGAGATCTCATGAAAGAGATTTGAGCGCTTATAAAAGAGACCCCGGAGAGCAGCTTTGTCCCTTCTGCTAGATGAGGACACAGCAAGAAAACACCATTTATGAACCAGGAAATGGGCCCTCACTAGACGTAGAATTTGCCAGGGCTTTGATCTTGGGATTTCCAGATCACCAAAATCAACAAACAACTTGTGTTGTTTATAAGCCACCTACTTTATGGTGTTTTGTTATAGCAGACAAACAGACTAAGACATATACTAACAAATATGGATGTATTAATATATTCTGATATAAGTAGAGTGAGTGAATAGCCCAGAGTGCTCTAAGGGAGAATAAAGGAAAGGACCTTATTAGATGGGAATATGTATGTATATTTAGATACAAGTGTGTGCATGTGTGTGTGTGTGTGTATTTAGATGGGAGTATGTATGTGTGTCTACATATTAGATAGGTGTTTGTGTGTTTGCATGTATTTAGATGGAAGTGTATGTGCATGTGTTTAGATGGAAGTGTGTATTTAGACTGGTGTGTGTGTTCAGATAGGAGAGGTATGTGTGTATTTAGATGAGAGTATGTGTATGTATGTTTAGATAGAAGTGTATATGTATTGAGATGGAAGTATGTGTATTTAGACAGGGGTGCGTATGCATATTTAGATGGAAATGCAGGTGTGTATTCAGATGGAAGCGTGTGTCTATTTAGATGGAGATGGAGGTGTGTGTGCGCACACATGTCAGCAAAAGCACTGGGGTGAGAGGAGTGGGGAGTGAAAGGCAGTGAGGGTGAAAGGGGTTGGGGGAAGCAGTACTGTGAAAAAAACATCAGCGTGTGCAAACGCTCTGAGCAGCTCACACTTCTCAGGAACTAAAGAACTAGAAATTCAGTGTAGCTGCATCTTCCCACACAAAGGGGGAGAATTCTGTGAGTTCATCCTGGCTGTTATAGCCATGTTGATAAGTTTGGGTTTTACTCCAAGCACAATGAAAGGTTACTGAAGCTGGGAAGAGACATGATCCAATTTATATTTTAAAAGATCGCTCTAACTTCTTTGTAGAGAATTGATTGGAGTGGGGCAAAAGTAGAAAGACGACAGAAGGCTCTTGTAGTAGTTCATGTGAGAGATGATGGCACTTAGGCTAAGACAGCAGTGAAGGTAATAGAAAGAAGTGAATGTCTTTAAGATATATTGAAAGTGGAAATGAAAAGCCTTGATGTGGAGGGGGAGAGATTGGGAATGGAGGCTGCCTCTCAGGTTTCTGGGAGTGTCACTTATGGAGTAATTACAGCCAGTTGAATGTTTTCCTTGCTGTCACATTCATGGTAAAGCCCTCCTGTACACATAAGTTGCTAATCAGATTAGTGTTCTGGGCTTACTGACATATCATTTCTTATGCTAGGTAGTAGGAACCTGGTGGCATTTTTAACATAAATTTATCCTCATATCATATTGAGATGATTGTGTTGGAGCACATAAAGTTGTATTTATACATCTGAAAATGTGAGGATTAAAGAACTGGGGTTTTAGCAACTTTCTGTGGAAAGGCACAGATGTGATTTTTGGTAGTTACTACATGGGAATAAAAAGGCGTCCCCCCATCCTTAAGACACAGAAGACAAGTGTCTTTCATGCAAGTTTCTTCTAATCCTTGTAGATCCTATCAAAAATAAAGGTGTTGGGGGAAAAAAAACAGTTAAAATGAAAGTTTTCCTGCCTCACTGGTCACTGTTGTATACACCTCATTTCTTTTCATTCTCCAATAAATACGGACACAACCCCTATTTCTTTTTATACCTCAGGTTGGATGAAAATGTTATGGAACAAAAGGCAAATACAGCTAATAATCCTAATAGCTAATATATATACATGCTTTATAGTTGGCATCTATATATAACTTTTATGTTGACATAGGACTTTTATGTCTGCTGTCTCATTAGAGTCCTTTAAACTGGTGATTATGCCCATTTGAGAGCATCCAGCACTATCCTTAGGTGTTTTTATGTATCAATGCATTTAGTCTTCACAACAACCTAATAATCTAAGGGTTTAGGTAAACACCAGAAGCATTGCTTGGTGAGGCTGAACATTTACATCAACTGCTGGAAAAGGCAGCTACTCAGTACCTAAAGACTTCAGCAGCCTGTAGGATGCTGTAGCCCCAACTGCTAGGAGGAAGTCACCAATCTCATGAGAGTTGGGGGTTGGAGATGCTACCTTATCCCAGCTGGGATGAAGGCAATGGTTCTCAGTTTCAGCTAGCTTGCACCAGTCTATCTCAGATCATCACTCAAGGCTATTTTTGACAATCCTGTTTCTCATTCCACATATCCTTACTCTTTAGACACAAATATTATCCCTATATACAGATGAAGAAACTGAAGTATAAAAAGGTGAAATAATTGGCAAAGGGCCCACGATGGCTTCAAAGGCTCTGGGCAGCGTCAATACTTTAATATGCGCTTCCCTACCATGCTGGGAGAGTATGGCTGGAAAGCAAAAGTCAGCCCCCGCAGGAAATGCTGAGAGTGGGCATAGCTAGTGCTGGTGATCATGCTAACAGCCCACAGTCCTCCAGTCCTATTGCTGGTGATCATGTTAACAGCCCACAGTCCTCCAGTCCCAGTGTTGGTGATCACACTAACAGCCCAGAGTCCTCTAGTCCTAGTGTGGGTATTCACACTAACAACCCAGTCATCCAGTCCTAGTGTGGGTGTTCACACTAATAGCCCAGTCATCCAGTCCTAGTGTGGGTATTCACACTAACAGCCCACAGTCATCCAGTCCTAGTGTGGGTGTTCACACTAACAGCCCAGAGTCGTCCAGGCCTAGTGTGGGTATTCACACTAACAGCCCAGTTGTCCATTCCTAGTGTGGGTGTTCACACTAACAGCCCATAGTCATCCAGGCCCAGCGCAGGTGATCATGTTAACAGCCCACAGTCGTCCAGTCCTAGTACCAGTGATCATGCTAATAGCCACAGCCATCCAGTCTTAGTGCTGATGTTCATGCTAACAGCCCACAGTCATTCAGTCCTAGTGCTGGTGATCATGCTAACAGCCCACAGTGGTCCAGTCCTAGTACCAGTGTTTACGCTAATAGCCCATAGTCCTGTAGTCCTACAGTCTGAGACCCAGCATGTGAGGGTCTGCTCTGCAGTCAAGGTTTGTCACCTCTCATCAAGATGATCAGCAGTTGAGAACTAAACACGATGCAAACCAGTTTGATGCCCTGAAGTTTATTTGCAGATGTGTAAGTCTATATGCTTCAGAATCTGGCAGGGAGGGTGAGATTCTCTTCTGTCCTTTTAGTGATATACAGATTAGTTGTTGCATTTAAGACCTAGGGTCAGATTCTAAGAAAGAAGGTGTCTTGAGCTCTGTGAGCTTATGACTGATTAGGAAAAACATCTTAGAGTAAGAATAGTCACACATTGGGAGCTCTTCAAAATACCACTTTCTACCTTGACGGAAGCCTCAATAAATGTATAGAACTTTTCCAAGTTCTATACTTTTCTATACAACTTATACAGAAAATTGTATGGAATTTTCTAAGATGAGGCAACATAAGCTGTTATAAATTTCAAAAGCATCAAGGAGACCTGTATTCTAGTTCTACCTCATAGTGTCCTTGACCAAGTAAATTCACCTCTCCAGGCCTCAGTTTCTCTTCATAAAATAAAGATGTTGGATTGGTTGATCAGCCCTGGTGTTCTGCAATTATTTGCGTGAAAAAAAAGTAGCACCTTGCTCCTCTAATATGTGGACCGAACAGACATGGAATGGTATTTCAGCCTACAAATGTCAACTGGAAAGATGTAAAGAGCCCTTTTGGACATTTGTCCAGCTTGGTAGTCTTTTGTAGTGTACATATTAGTAGATTCATGAGCAGACATGATAAGAGGAAGCCTTGACATTAGCCCTGAATGGTGGATCTTGTTTCCCATAGGCAACAACTCCAGGAAAAAATTATCTTAACCAAAAAGGAAAACAGTTGATCAAAATTAGACAGCCCACAGGAGAGAGACAGGAAAGTTTTCTCTCACAGTTTTAATCCTGGGCCAGAATAGTAAATGAATACTTAGCACATTCCTACTCAACTCAGTGAGGGTCCTATCTTAGGGTCAAAAGTGATCAAACCATTCTTTAATCAACCCTTTTCTATTCCAGATCTCTCTTCAAATCTAAGTGTGCCCACAATTCAAACAGAACCATCCTGGACTCAAGAAGGTTTTGATGGAGAGATGCCCCTCAGATACAGTCTACCTCAATTGGGAAGCTATTCCCTGATGGAACCATAGATGTCTGGATAACCAGCCAGGTTGGTTCTCTTCTCGATTTTTTTAAGCAAGCCAGAGCCATTAAAAGTCTTTCAAAGTTAATAAGGCTATAACTCAAGATGAATTCAGAAGAATCTACTCAGAAACTCATTAACTGTCAATCCTTTTGTGTACATAATAGAGACAAAATTGATAGCAATAATTAAATTTTAATTAGGAAAATTTCTAATGATAGATCTCAGTCTTTTCTAAATGCCATCTATGTAGGCATTCATTCACGTATTCAACAAACATTTTTAAATGCTAAATATATACCATGCTCCACGCTAAGCATGAGGAATTCAAAGATAAAAATAAGTTTATGGAAATATACCTATGACCTACCTAATTTATTCACAGAACAAAATGTGCTTCCTAAGAAAATGTTGATAGAGTTTGCTATTCGGAAAACATTTCACGCCATCAGGGCATTCTTTGTGTGTTTTCCAAAGACTGGGACCTGTATAGTAATATCCAAGTTTGATCTCAATCTCATGGACTGAACAAATACAGTCCCTGTCCAGAAAAACGGGTCCTGGTTTCTGATAGTCTGTATGACTTGGAAGATTTTGAGTTGATTAGCAGGAACTGTGTTATTTTGAGGCTGAAACCATTTTCATTTCAAATAGCATAAAGTTGTATCCCAGGAATGATGAAAATGCCAAAAGTAATTTCCAGCATTCCAGAAGATTAAGAAATTGAAAACCAAATATTTGGGGTGAAAACAAGTGTATAATAAGTGTTTATCCAGATTTTTACATAAGAATATTACCCAAATATGCCAACCCGTGATGTCTGGGTTTCACACCCATTCTTCCTTTTCCCATATAATCAAATGGCACATAGAATTCCCAAAACGAAATACACGAGAAGCTGTCTTCTTCTGTAGGTATAAACATACATTCCTTTGTTCCTCTTTCTAGATACTCATAACCCTAGAATGTACAAAAATCCCAGTGGTCATGTGATTTTTACCATTTCAGACAGAGGAAAAAGAGGTTCTGAGCAGTCAAAGCTTGCCAGAGTCAACAAATGAGTGACAGAAATGTGAATAGGCTAGACCTGTAACTTAAGACCCGGACTCTTTGCCAAGAGCTGTTTCTATGATGTCATACGATCACGCTCAACATACAGCTACTGAGACCAGAGTCTCAAAAAAAGGATGGACTTTAGTCTCTTCCCTCGAGGAAGAGATTGTTCCAGAAGAGAGTGAGTGTATTCACATGACTTTCCAGACTTCCCTTTGTTCTTTCCAGAACAGAACTGATGCTCTGATTCATACTCTACACTTCTCCTTATGATGTGTCTTCCAAATCAGCCTCCCTCCAGCATTAATAAGAAAAGCAAAGCAAAGACAGCTTCCCAGAACCACAGGTGTCAGCTTCCTTGAGTCTTGCCTCTTCCTCCAGGATGTCTTAACTCTTTTTCACTAGGTTGTAAAAAATGTATCTTTAATCACCACCATCCCTTTTAGGATTTCAAAGGAATTGCCCAACAGTTCATCTTAGAGATGCAAACATTTCCCTGACTTGCTCATTTATCTCAAGTCACATGTAAAAAGTTATTTGGCAGCTACTAAGGGGAACAAAGGTGAAACTTCCAATTAAGAATGACTTATGTGTACTCCTCCAGCCAGGAGTCACCCTGCCTTGTTAACCTCTTTTGCTCTGCTTAAGGGGTGGGAGCCTATGCACTCAAAATTCATTTATTCCTGCTAAGGGTAATTATCTCAATTTTTGATGACACCTCCAGCTACGGAAGAGTGATGATATGCCAGTGAGATGTTTCTCTCCTTTCAAGAAGAAAATATGAGGGACTATATAACACAGATTAGGTTTCAGTTCATAAACACAGCAATTTAATACACCTCTTTAAAGCACAGATTCAAATTTAAACTTCTCAACAGGCTATGCTTTTTATGTCTTGACTATATCCTTTAAATCTAAGTGACAACAGGAACATAGAGTAAAGAACTGGGAAGGTAAATTTGGTGATAAGAAGGTATTGCCTTTATTTGAAGAGACAATAATTACACTACCCTGGATGAATGGGCAGCCTCTGAGATAAGGCTCTATCTCACCAATATTGAAACTTGTTCAAATTTCTCTCATCATAAAACAATCCTCCCTCCCCATTCTGGCCTCCCCGCCTCAGCTATTCTGTCTCTCTTTTCCTATCTCTCCTGCCTTTCCTGGCCAAACTTCCTTAAAAATTGTCATTAAACCCATCCATTCACTTCTGAATGGACACATTGCCTTTTTCCTCTGCCCATATCACTTTCTTAGACTGCTCTCTCCAGAATTAGTAGCACCATCCCTGTGGCTAAATTTCACAGACAATTCTCAATCCTTTTCATTTTTGTTTTTTTTGTTTTTGGTGACAGAACATGTTTATTTACTCGGCCCCAGAGACAAAAGGAAAACTGATACGGGGGAGGGGGAAATAGGACAACTATTAAATGTAGTGAAGAAATTTCACAGGTCAAAAGGAACTATTAAAAGGAAGGATAAAGTAGATTTTATACCATAAAACAGAATCCTACCTCTGATAAAACACAAATCAACCTGAATTTTCGAATAACCAATAGGATTCAAAAGGACTATTTTCAATTGCAATCTCATTCTTAAAGTTCTTCCAGAACTCTCAACCCTGAGAGAAGCAGGGCAAACTTGTGGCCATAGGATTCAGGACCTTTCTTTCCAACATTATCCCATCAGCCATTAGAGGGTAAAGATTTAGCCACGGCAAGATCCAAGGTCCACAATCAGTTATTTTCATTCTCTGTTTTGCTCACCATTTTAGTTGATCCAAGTTTTTGACTTCGCAATTAAAACACTTCAAATTAAACCAGAATAAGAAAGCCTGATTACTCCCCTACTAGGTTCAAACACATCCTGTTACATACCGTCAAGGTGACAAGACCTACCATGGAATCATTATGAGATATTAGGCGAGGTGAATAAACACACAAAATTACAAAAGTTTTTTTTTTGTGTGTGTTTTGCAAGCCATAGATTGTGATGAAATAAAGGTTATAAATAGCTGGTAAACTTATAGGCCTCTTAATGTGCAAAACCAAATAAATCCTAAAAGTTGTAATCCCGATGTTTCTCTTATAAATAATCTATAGATTTTCCTCTACAAAAAATGAAATAAATTATTAAAGGCCGTACTTAATATAAGACACAGTAAAGGGAGAGGAATCTTCTGTTTTGAGCCCTATCTTAGCCAATTTCTGGACACTTTTGGTGAGATTTCATCACACTCATGAAGCCTGTGCTTTCTCAGCCCCTAGTGGTCTGAACCTTACTGTTCCCCAGAAAGCAGCTCCATATGGCCAGACGCTCATGGCAGCTGCTCTGTGCAGTCCAAATGGTCTGAGATAGGAAGCCCAGTGATAATCATCAGACACTTGTTTCGTCAATCCTTTTCTATAATGCAGGCATCATTTAGGAACCTCCTCTGCCCTCAAGCCATAAGGAAAATTGTCACAATCCACACACCCGCTCCCCGCAGCCAATTCAATGGCCTATAAAAGCCCAAAGCCCTTCCAAATGGCTTTGTAAAAGTTACTGAAATATCTGTTAAGAGCTACTGCATGCTGGGAATGCACAGAAAACAGTTCTATGAAGTAGAAACCATACTGTCTTTGTTTTTGCCGATGAAGTGACTGTGGCTTCAGGTGGCTTCACGGCGAGTGGGGGATCTAGACTTAAACTTAGCCTAGCCCCACTTCTGCCTGACTCTGCCCAACCTGGTCTCTAGGTCTCTTCTGTAGCCTGAGTTTCGTTTTCTCACCTGCTCTCTGTCCCTTACCACACCTTCTCTAGAGTGCAAGTCAGCCCCTCATTCATAATGAAAAAATAATAACCAGCACTTGAATCAAGCACACATTAATTACGTTTTCCAGAGTTACTTTCTGAGGTTCCATGAAAGTGGCACACATCCCGGAGATCTGGGGCTCTCTGCTATCTCCTTGGTTTTCATTTCCTTCCATCTCCCTTCCTCACCCACCCTTCCCTTCCAGAATTACCCCCAAGGCCTCTCAAATTCTCCTGCCTTGAAGATCAACTTTTTCTTCCTTTGAAACCTTGACGTGGATAGTTTTATTATCAAGTGTTTATCAAGTTTTTTCTTCAACAAGCTCATATATTTTCATAATAAGTGTGCAACTTGCTGGTATTACCTGTTGAAGACAAGCAGCAACAGTAATTGACAACAGTTCTTTGACCCTAAATAGTATTTTGGACTCTCTGACACCCTTTTCTTGACATACTTAGTTTTGGTGTCTGGGATGTCATACTCCCCCAATTTTTCTTCTGCCCTTTTTCTTTTTTATTTTTATTTTTAGAGATAGGGTCTCCCTCTATCCCTCAGGCTAGAGTGCAATGGCATGATCATGGCTCGCTGCAGCCTCAAACTCCTGGCCTCAACCAATCCTCCTACCTCACACTCCCAAAGTGCTGGGATTACAGACATGAGCCACCATGCCTGGCCTCTTCTGTCCTTCTAGTTCTTTTCAGGGTGATTTATCTTCTACCCATCCCCTTAAAATCCATCTCTCAATTATCAGTGTTCCTCAGGGTTATACTCAAGCCTTTTTTTCTTACCTAGCACATTGACTCCAGAATATCTTATCTACAATCATAGTTTTATTTACACCACATCTTTCAAATGTGTATGTCTAGTGCAACTCTCATTTTCCTGACATAAAGACCAGAATATCCACAGCCTATCCTATATTTTCCCTCAAATATGCCAAACGTCTCAAACACAAATTCTCCAATGCTGAATTCATATTCTTTTGAAAATTTTCTCCTGTTGTGATTTCTGCTCAGTACCACCTTTGGCCCTTGCCCAAAAGTGCCCAAGCCAGAAATCTCAGTGTCTTCCTTGACTCCTTCCTTTCCACCACTCAATTTCAAAAGCCTCCAGATTCCAACTCCTACAGATCTCTCTCCTGTCCCCTTAGCATGCTTTTACCTCCATTTCTTCTTGCACTTTGTGTACCAACCAGACAGAACAGCTCTCAGTTCTTCAAACAAGTTGTGCTCTCTTTCAACCCGCAGTTTTCCAGCACACTACTTGCTGCGCCGGAAGTGCTCTCCAACTCCTTCACCTTACTTCCTTTAGGAGATAATTTGGATGTTACTTTCTCAGGAGCCTTCTCTCACTCCGCTGGACTGCATTAGGTGTCCCTGTTAGATGGATGTTAGTTGCAGGTGAAAGAAGCCCCCTCTGAAACTGATTTTTGTTTAAAAAGAATTTATTGGTTCATGCCTATTGGCCTAGTTTCGAGCCTGGTTGAATTTAAGTCCTCAGGTGATCTCGTCAAAAATCTCTTCTTATCACTCAATTCCTTTTCCTCTATGTTTAGGTTCAACATTCATGTAATTTCTCCATTTGTGATGACAAGATGGCCACTAGCAGCTCCAAGATTAAACTCTTCCAATTTAGCAAGCCTAGATGAGAATGCCTCTATCTGGTCACTCCAGTCGAAATTCCAGGAATTCCTCTCACTGATCAGATGTAGATCCCATGCCCTCTCCTGAAGCTGAGGTGGACATTCAGCCTCACTCAACCACTTGGGCTGGTAGGGGAAGCAGGTCGATTCCCCAAGGAAAAACAGGGTGCTGTTTTCAAAAGCAATAGGGTGAGGTTAAAGGCTAGCCAGATCAAAAATAGATAGATAGGCAATAGATATAATAGGTAGTAAGTAGATAGGTAGATGATTGATTGATTGATTGATAGATAGATGCAATAGATATGATAGGTAAGTAGGTAGGTATGTAGGTAAATGATGATCGATACATACATACAGCCATACAATAGAGGTGATACATAGGTAGGTAGGTAGGTAGGTAGGTAAGCAGATAAGAGATGGAGAAATGAAAGAAAATGTTTACTTCTTTAAGTCACCCCTTAATTAGATTGGTTGTATTTAAGAACATGGCTTTTTGTTTCCTTGTTGCCTGCAAAGGACATCCTTGAGAAACACACAACATAAGCAGGAAAAGAATAGAGAGACGGAACAGGGAGAACAGTGCCAGACTATACGTTCCCATGTGGGATCTATGCCCTTTCACTCTGTACTCACCCCAGCTTACAAACTTCAGAAGCACTTGTTATATAAGTAAGTGGGTTTCCTCAGGGGTGGGCAACCCTTCCTGGGTAGAATCCAGAATATCCAACCTCTGTGTTCCATCTCAGGGTAGTAAATCTATTGTCTCTTTAGAGAAAGGCAAAGCAGCAGGACGATTCTTCTGATGATGTAGCATCCAGGTGCAGGCAGACAGACCAGGTCTATGAGTCCCAAGTGAAATAACTCAGGGTTCCAGAGAAGTTAAATGTATGGATATCATCAGATTCAAACAGCAATTTTGAAAGAAAAACGTATTTGAAGAAATTTTAGTTTTAGAAGGTGGAAAGGACATGGAACTAAAATGTCTTTTGAAGAAGTATTTCTTAAGTCATTTTTGAGTTGCCATTTGTTTGTTGGTTTTTGTTGTTTTTTAGGACAAAGTCTCTCTCTGTCACCTAGGCTGGAGTGCAGTGGCACGATCTCAGCTCACTGCAACCTCCGCCTCCTGAATTCAAGTGATTCTCCTGCCTCAACCTCTCAAGTAGCTGGGATTACAGGTACGTGACACTACACCCAGATAATTTTTGTATTTTTAGTATAGACAGGGTTTCACCATGTTGGCCAGTCTGGTCTCGAACTCCTGGCCTCATGTGATCTGCCTACCTTGGCCTCCCAAATTGCTGGGATTACAGGCATGAGCCACCATGCCTGGCCTGTTTGTTGGTTTTTAATCTTGTGGTTTCTAAGGTGTATAATCTTAAACTACTTTATAAACTTACACTACTTTATTTCTAAGCAGTTCACAGCTCAACATCTAAATATAATGGATAAACCTAGAAAAATCATAAAAAGTTTTAAAATGACCATGATGAAGCAGATTTTAAAATCTCAAGAAAACGCAACATAATTTTAAAATGAAAACATTTGGGCTCATCAGTCTTTGAAATTCAATTCAGATATAATTCTTTGTTAAACTTTTTGGAAACAGCTTTTGCTAATTATGCTCAGCATCTCATATGTAAATCAAAGTGACAATCCTCTTGTGAGAAAGGAAAAATGGCCTCTTATAAAGTACAAAATTCTATTGTACTTTCTTTTGTACTCTCTCTATATTAAGTTGTTCATGTCTTTAAGAAAGTTTTGTGCCAGAAATTGTGTCAGAAACTAAGGATATAAAAATTTGTAAGGCATATACCTGCCTCTAGGAAGTCACAATCAAATGGGACAATGATGTTTAAATACTTTCTTGCAATTGCCACACTGCAGGGGATGTCCTAGACCAGTGGGGGTTGAAAGGTGTGATCAACTTCACTACACATTACGTTTAGTGAGAAATCAGCTCTCATTTTAATAGAAATAGCTCCAGCATTTCATAGTTTTTTTTTTTTTTTTTAAATCACATTTACTATTGAATTTTGGCCAAAAAAAAAAAGAATCTAACATTTCTAAATAGTTTCTTTCTGAATTACTTGGAATTTTTATGTGTTGATGTAAGATATTACATTGATAGATTCCTAATATTGAACCATCCTTATGGTCTTAGAATAAACTCTACTAGGTCATGTTACAGTGTTCTTTTACTATGCAGCTGGAATTGGTGGCTGTATACTATACAGAATTTTTTTTAACTATTTACATAGAAAACTATTTTTGTCTTTTCTTTGTATTAAATCTATGCTAACATTATAGAATCAGGAAGCTTTTGTTCCTTTTCTATGGTCTGCAGTAATTCAAATACTATTGGAACTTTTTTATTTCAAATGATAGATAAAATTTTGAAAAACTTATACATGTTCTTTTTTCATAACTCATCTTTCAATTTGGAATAAAAGGAGATTTAGTCCTATGGAAGGCATTCATTCTTTCTGAAATTATTTCGTCATTCTATTCATACACAAGTGTTACAGGCTGAATTCCTTGTGAAATAGACTGTAATATAGAGATTAGAGTGCAAAGTTTACTGAAGAGTGCTTTAGGGACTTTTGACCATAGAGGAGTGAAGGAGGCAGGATTAAGCACAGGAAGAAAAGAAGAGGCAGTGGGTAGGATGAAATCAACAGAGGCATTAGTCCATTTCACCAGAAGCACTAGAACTAGGAAAAAAATACACTCACACAGACAGAGAGAGAGAGAGAGTGTGTGTGTGTGTGTTTTGTTATAGGAATTGTCTCATGTGACTATGGAGGCTGAGAAGCCTGCAATCTACCACCTGCAAGCTGAAAATTCAAAAAGCCGATGCTATAATATCCAGTTGTAACTGCTGTTAGGTTCTTCCTGCCCACTGCACAGAGGAAACCAATTCACTGAGATCATAGGACTACAATAAAGAGTTTTATTTACATGCGGCCAGCCATGTGACCTGGTAGACACTGAGTTAATACTCAAACCAATCTTCCCCCAAATTCAGAGTCTAGGGTTTTTCAAGGTTAGTTTGGTAGGCAAGGGAATGAGGGAGTGGAAATTGGTCCTCTTCTGGATGGGGCCACAAGACTTGTCGGCTGGTCTGTGTGGAGTCATCACCGTCAAAAATGCAAAAACTGGAAAAGACATCTCAAAAGGCCAATTTTAGATTCTACAATAGTGATGTTACCTGCAGGAGTACTTGGGGAAGTTGTGTATCATGCATCTTCCAGAATAAAGGTAATCATCATTTATTTATGTCTACACCTTAGCAGAATTTAGGCTCCTCACATCCTCCTAACTTGGTGGTCTTTCATTAGCTTTACAAAGGCAATTTAGTTTTAGGGAAGGGCTATTATCATTTAAACTAAACTAAATGTACCCAAATCATTCTTGGCCTAAGCCCAAGAATGATTATGGCCAGTTTGGAGATAAAAAGCAAGATCGGGGTTGGTTAGATGAGATCTTTTTTGCTATTTTCTCACTGTTGTAATTTTTCAAGGACAGTTTCATAGCCCTAGTCTGAAGGCTTGAGAACCTGGAGAGCTGATGGTGTAAGTTCTCATCTGAGGGCAGGAGAAGACTGGTGTCCCAGCTAAAAGCAGTTGGGCACAGAGAAAGAGAATTCTTCCTTCCTCCACCTTTTTGCTCTGCTCAGGTTTCTCAATGGATTGGATAGTGCCCACACGTATTGGAAAGGACAATCTACTTTACTGGGTCCACATATTTAAATGCTAATCTCATCCTGAAACACCCTCCCTGACAAACCCAGAAAAAAAATGCTTAATCCAATATCTCATCACCCTGTAGTCCAGTCAACATGATCCATAATATTGGCCATTATTCCCCCAAATGAGGCAGAGGAGACAGGCCTTTGTAGTCCTACTTCAACCAGTCATTGGATGGGAGTTGCCTCTGGACAGGGATCTAACATTGGTTGAGGCAGCTCCCTTAGGCCAAGGACAAGTCCTTGAGAGAGACTCACTTATGAGTCGTCCGCAGCAGTTGAGGGAATTAACATATGTTGGTCCAAAATGGAGATATTTGGATGGTGCATCATTATACCTATAACATATGCTTTAGTTGCACTAAAATTTGCATTTCATCTCCTTAGAATAAATACCTTCCTGATTTACCAGAACTTTCTTTTGCCTTTATGAGATTATTTCACAGCTTTATCTAGAAATGTGGACGCTCAATGGACTTTAATATGCTAATTTTCAAATAGGACTACCAAAATTAAGTGAACAGTTTTTCCATTTGGTATATATGATTTCCACATTCAGAAATAAGTTGTGAGACTCTCAGATGAGAATTTCTCTCCTTATAACTGTACCTCAACACAAGTATATAGCAGTCATAAAATCTTCAATTTGTTACACTTTTGCTTTAACATTTTCTGTCTTCATTTATCAAATAATATCCTCTGGGGTTAGAGAATTCCGTGTAATATTTGTATCCCTGATATACCCATTATTAAGGTAAATGTCATGAGAAATTACTGGTAAATATAGCGTATCTCCTTATTTATATTCTCCCATGATATCTTTATTTCCTCAAAAGATTGCATTTCTCTACCATTAACAGGAGATCCAGGGCTCCCCAAGATCTGGTCTCAATCTAATTTTATAAAGTAATGCCCTAACTCATGCCTTCCCACATATCCACCCCCAAGCTAAGTACAGTGCACTTACATTCTCCAAAACATAATATTTCACAAGGGCTGTCTTGACCCACTTTTGAAGTCATGGCTAGAAACTCTCAATTCCTCTTTTAGGACGATTTGCTAAGTCTCCCCCCTCCCCCAACAAAAAAAGCAAGCACTTTTCTTATCAGGTTCCTACTCTCTGGGGTCGTTAAGAATCATCTCACAAAGGCCCCCATTTAGGGAGCTTTCACACTCCTGTACCAGATACTAAACAACAGCCTCCATGCACTAGAGCTGTGTAATTAATTATTCAAATTAGCCAATCCCTAGAAAGCCCCCAAAACCTAACTACCCCTATATACCCTGTTTCATTATATATAACCTACTATACCCTGTTTGCTGTACATAAGCTGCCTTTTGTAGCTCCTGCTTGCTGTTAGCCTGTCCCCTAGTACAATCCTGTGCATGGGCCTGTGCAGCAGCCTCCTCTAATTTGGAGTTGTAAGTGACAAAGAATCCTGCCTCTCATCATGTGCCAGTGGGCTGTGTTTGCTCATCCAAAGATCTTCAAATTTTACAAAACACACACTTGCTTATTTGTGCCTGTACTTCTCTACCTCCAGACACTTTCCCTGTTTTGCTTTGTGTACATCCTCCTACCTGACTTCACCCTGAACTATGAAGAATCCATCCTTTTGATTCAGAGATGAACCTGAAATTCTTTACCTTCAGGGATCCTTTTCCATGTCTGCTCCTCATCTGTCCTCTTGCCGATCTTTGGGCCATTATTAAAGCACATGTCCTGTGTTTTGAATTCCAATGATTTGTAAGCAGACCTGTTGTCCAGTGAAGGGAAAATCATTTGACAAGATATTATTTGAAAACACTGTGGTATTCTAGTTTCTTTGAATTTCTTAAAGACTCTGGCATGAGGCCCATTACAAGGACACCCCCACCACAGATACTACTGAATTCAATTCATTGGAGTGCTGCCATACAGCTTCAACCCTGCCTAAAAGTGACAAGTCACATTCCGGCCATCTTGATGCTTCTTTCTTCTGTCCTCTAGTGTGGAGACTGGAAGGGTTGCAGGGAAGACGAATGGGATGGAGGAAAAGTACGTGTTGAAAGGAAGGCTTGTAGGCCTGCTCCAGTGGAAATGGGTAAACAAAAGCAAGGCAATAAGAACACTACATTTCCAAAATACTTTAGGTTAATTTAGGGTAGGGACACACAGAAGGTGGTCAATAAACATTTGCTGAATGCAACAACCAGATTTCAGAACCCTAAGTTTGCTGTTCCAGGGTCATGTCACATTTAATTTGAGTTGCATGAACATAAAGGCCCACCATGGGCTGAAATTATTTTTATTGCAGTTAATTTGCCTCTCTGAATTATTCACATGGTAATTAAGTTCACTTGGCTCCTAATTACATAAGATATTGTTTTAAAAACAAAATCCTTGTTTCTTTATAATGCATAAGTTGTGGTATTTTTCCCCCCTGTAAGATTCTTTGAAGTCTTCTTCTAAAATACTTGAGTTTAAAAGAAAAAGAAAACAACTAATAAAATGTTTTCTCTTGAACTACAATTAAATGAAGATACAAGATGCTGAACAGATATCTCTAAGGAAAAGATGATTTTATTTTATTTTTAAGGCAAAGTGTTATTTATGCTGGCAGATTTGTGTAACCTAACTATCATATGGCTAATTACATGAATTTAATGATAAGAAGAATGTATATCCAAAGAACACACAAGGACCAGAACTGGAATAAAAAGCTACAGTGAATGTAGCTCTCAGCATGGCTATCCTCCCTGTTCTCAAACTTTCTTTCTCTCTCTCTCTACCTCTACCTCTGGGTCTACCTCAAAATGGCATCTCTCTTGCATTCCTTATTTGTTTCCCATTGGCCACTCTCCTACTCACCCTGTAATCTAATTCTGGAGGCAGCCAATCAAATAGGCTCACCTCATGGCCAGCCTGCCTACTGAATCCTATCCATTTTTCCAGTTCACCTCCTGAGATTGGGCTGCCTTAAGTCTGATGCACCTTTCTGATGTAATAAAGGACTTCCCTGCTCAAAGAATAACCAGTACTGCTCCCCTGAGCTGTTGACAAAGCTGTTGAAACTACAAAGCGATGCTGAGTGAGTGATAAGTTCATTCAACACAGTCATTTTCATCTTTCATTTCTCCATGATGGGAAATAGGAGCTGAAAACCTACAATGACTCTACTCTTCCAAAATCCCTAATCAAATGGCAGACATTCTCATCTTTGGTTTATTTCAGCAGAATTTTAGGATGAGTCAAACCTACTGATATTTATTAAGCATCTATTTCTTCCCAGAACTTTGCTGCATGTTCCAACACAGCCAGAAACATGACAAAACTACAGAACTAGACAAGAGTTTACAAATTCTTTGTCATGTTAAAGAAAAATTTAGATTTATTTAGAATATCTGGCTCTTGCCTTAAAGAACTTTTAGAGCCAGTCAATGATATAAGACATAATCCTTCAAACAGTTTAAAAAAAATTTTTTTTTTTAAAAAACCTAAAGCACATTTTAATCCATTATTATATTAGCAAACACAGACTTCAAATTTTACAGGAATTCAGAGAAAGAAAAAATTACTGTAAGGTGGCCCCGGCTGAGCGAGGCAAAGAGAAATTGGGAATGGTGATGAAGGCACAGCTTCCGCCTTGAGGAAGATCTCTGGGAGGAGGCGAGTTGGGTGCTAGGAGAGAGGCCCCAGTGAGGAGCATGAAAAGCAAAGCTGGGTAGGTGGGATCACTTAATGGACAGCTTTCCATCAGACCACAGAGCCTGCAATTCCTCCCAAAAGTAAACAAGCCATTATAGGTTTTGAAGCAGGAAAGAAACATCATGAAAACAGTATTTCAGAAAAGGAGGTCCACCATAGAGTGGTGGTTAAGGGCACGAGTTTTGGAGGCAAGCAGGCTCTCTCTGAATCCTGGCTCCACCGTTTTCTCGGTCTGTGACCCTGGGTGAGTCACTTAACTGTGTCCTCACCTTCAAAATGGGAATAATAATAGTTCTCACCTCACCAAGCTATTAAATATTTGGAGGAGTAAGTAAATTAATATTTGTGGTGTATTCGGAGCAACATTTGCACTTATTAACAGTCTAATGAAACCAGATATTAAGGGTGTAGGGATCCAGCTCACAGAGATTAGTTCAATGATTTCTGGCATAAATCAGAGGGCAGAGGGTGGTGGTTGAATCTAGGACCACGTGGTAAGGAATTCCAGCCGGTGCACCCAAAAAGGAGTGTGGGCTTAGTAACTGAGCAAGTCTGGGGCTGAAATAGAATAAAGAGTTAAAGGTGAACCCACAATGCTGAGAAGATACTGGGTTCATCAGTTATTTTGGAGAAATAAACGTCAAGCATGAGAAAATGGCTCCCTGCTCCAAGCAGGCCTGGGCGCCCGCCGCCAGTATGGATGCTCACTGCGTGCCGTGAAAGGATCTGGTTAAAGAACTCAGAGAAATTCAGATATGTGAAACTGATTTCCATGGAAACCTAGTCATGCACTAATGACAGCTGTGATGGCGTTGCTGCCGATAATTCTGCAAACATGAGGCTTCCCAGTCTGGGAAAACTGTAGGACTCGCACCCAGTGCAGACACTCAACCTCTCAGGGTGGCAATGAAGCTTCCTGCGTGAAATACCAGGGGAGCAGCCAACAAAAAAGCAGAGCCCCCTCCCCAAACCCTCAGAGAATCCTGTGACCAATTCCAGTTCCGATTCCGAAGATAAAGGTGGCATGAAATTTTTGGAGAAAAAGGCTTTCAGTATGAAGCAAAACAAAGCAATGCCTGGAAAACACATGTCAGCTTGTTCCTTAGAAGACGTTCCCTCCCAGGCTCCAACTCACAATCAAGGACACCCACCAAGGCATACATTCCCGGATGTTGCTTCCCAGAGAAACCCTGAACAGAGAGCTCCTCTTCTCACCAAGTTCCTTGGTCCCTTGGCACTCTACTCATGGAGGAGGAGGAAGAGGATAAGGACATGTTGGTGAGAAAGAGCAAGACAGTGGATGGCTGCATGAAAGAAGATGACATGCCCAGAATTCATCGCTCCAGTTCATCCATGACCCTTCTGCATGTAATTCACCCAGTGGAAGAAATCACAGACGAAGAGTTGGAGGCCAACTGCAGCAATTCTCCAAAGAAGATATTTATTACCTGGGCTCTACTTGTTATCAATGCTGTCAGAAAACTACTGCTACCAAAACAAACTGCAGAAACCCAGACTGCTAGGGCATTCAAGGCCAATTCTGCGGCTCCTGCCTTCCAAACCCTTATGCTGAAGAGGTCAGGGATGCTCTAGTGGCATTGCCCACCTTGTTGAGGAATCTGCAACTGCAGTTTCTGCCGGCAGCAAGACAGACGGTGTGAAACTGATATCCTGGTGTATTTCACCAAACATCCTGGCCCTGGCAATGTTCACGCTTACTTGAAAAGTCTGAAAGAGGAATTTGAAATGCAAACATAATATCTGCAAAATTCACAGCCCGCCATCCATTTCTCAAATCTCTCTTAACATTTTCTATTTTGTCATTGATTGAAACCCGAGTTAAGAATCTCAGTGATGAGTCTATTGTATAAGAAACTCCAATCAAGTTAATCTCACTAGACACACGTTTTCTCAAATATCATGAAAAGTATATTGCTAGTTATACTTTGCTCTCTGCAGTTTCTTCTCTGTTCCCCACCAACCCCCACATCATACCATGCCCCTAGTAGTACTCTCCCACTACTTAGTTTCTGAATTATTTTTAAATGACAATTTTATGCAAGCATATTTGATTCTATTGGTGTTGAAATAGCCCTGGAATCTACTCATAAAACCCAAGCTTTTAGGAATACTGTAGCAATATTAATTAGATCTTTTAAATTTCAGAGAACTTACTCAAAAACAATGGGTATGATTTAGTGTTTATACTAGTTGACATTTTTAACAGGATCAAGACAAAAAAGTCTTAAGGTCATGTGGAAAAATTAGGCAATTGTTGCAGAGTGGAGTGTATTACTTCAGATGCTTCTCATGAGAATATTCCAGGTTAGTGCTTGTTATACAAGTTGTCGCTGTTGAGATTTAGTTGCTAATTTCTTCTGCCCTAAGCATCTAGCTTACACAATCATGATCCAAAGGTTTGTGGGCAATGGTATATGTAAAATTATGATAGAAAAGATATCTCTAGAAATTACAATGGTGAAACTTCAGGAGTAGGCCGATTTGAATTTTTGGTATAAAATTTTAGTATAATTATAGTTTGCCAAGTTTATTTTTCATAAGTAACGTATTTCAAATAAATTCTTGGGCCATTTTGTGTGGAAACTTGATATTAACAGTCTACAGCTCTTTGCATTTGTTGAAGAAATAAGCTAGGCACAGGGTTCATGTTTAGATTTTAAGCACTTTTATCAGGAGAAAGAACTGCCTTTTTGGAGATTTGTAACTTTCAACAGTTTGTTACCTTGACATCTCTGCCAAATTAGTTTCTGGGTAGATTTCCTGTGTTGCTACTGCCCTCCCCTTTTGCATTAATCAAGTTGTTTAGTAGAGGTGGAATCTAAGAGTTTGTGTGTCCAGTTTACTTGCTGGGCCCGTTCAGTGTGTGATGCATAATTGGGCCTTAAATCGGTAAGTATAAACACAACTTTTGATCCGTAATACTTTTATACAAAGATTATTTTAACAAACACTTTGTTCTTAAAAGAAAATGCATGTTTTCATGAGTTGGAGTGAAATTATCCACGCACATTATTAATACTAGTCACTCATCCCCATAAAGATTCATAAATCCTCCCTAGCCCCACTTCCCATTGTTTCCCATAGCCCCCTACTCTGGGGCTATAATATGCTGTTCTTTTCATTCCTCACTTACACTTCTAACCACATCCTCAACCAAAATTTGCCTAGATGTAATTTTATGTCCCAATTTACCTTGCTCACCTCATTTCCCTGAAGTTTCTTCTAGTTCCCACTACACCAGGTGGAATCTAAATTACAGGTGTCAAAATAGCCACACACAGGGTTCACAACACTTGATACCATCATGGCCCAGAAGAGATTTCAAATTGCATCTCAATTCCTCTTTGCCTGGTGGTGAGACAACTGTGTATATAAATTAATGCATGAACTAGATGTGAAGGAGACTTAGAGTATGAGCCATTGCCCCAGCCCTTCGAATATAGTTTGGCTCTGTGTCCCCACTCAAATCTCATGTCAAATTATAATCCCATGTTGGAGGAGGGGCCTGGTGGACAGTGATTGAATTGTGGGGGTGGTTTCTAATGATTTAGCACCATCCCCCTAGTGCTGTTTTGTGGTACAGTTCTCAGAGATCTGCTTGTTTGAAAACGTACAGCACCTCCCCCTTCACTCTCTCTTTCCTGCCAGCTATGTAAATATATGTCTGCTTCTGCTTCACTTTCTGCCATGATTGTAGGTTTCCTGAGGCCTCCCCAGAAGCAGAAGCCTGTACAGCCTGCAGAAGTGTGAGCACAATTAAGCCTCTTTTCTTTATAAATTACCCAGTCTCAAGTAGTTTTTAATAGCAGTGTAAGAACAAATTAATACAGAAAATTTGTACTGAGAGTGGGACATTGCTCTAAAGATACATGAAAATGTGGAAGTGACTTTGGAACTGCGTAATGGGGCGAGGTTGGAAGTCTGGAGGGCTCAGAAGAAGACAGGAAGATTAGGGTAAGTTTAGAACTTTCTAGAGACTTGTTGAATGGCTGAGACCAAAATATTGATAGTGATATGGACAGTGAAGTCCAGGCTGAGAAGGTTATCAGTGGAGACGAGGAGCTTATTGGGAACTAGAGTAAAGGTCATTTTTGCTATGCTTTAGCAAAGAGACTGGCAGCGTTGTGCCTCTGCTCTAGAGATCTACTGAACTTTGAACTTGAGAGAGATGATTTGGGGTATCTGGCCGAAGAAATTTCTAAGCAGCAAAGAGCAAAGCATTCAAGATGTGGCCTGGTGGCATCTAAAAGCCTACACTCATCTGCATAAACCTGAAATGACCTGAAATTGGAACTCAAAAGTTAAGCAGAGCATAAAAGTTTGGAAAATGTGCAGCCTGGCCATGTGGTAGAAAAGGAAAACCCATTTTCCGGGGAAGAATTCAAGTAGGCTGCAGAAACATACATAAGTAGAGAGGAGCTGAATGTTAATAGCCAAGACAATGGGGAAAATGCCTCCAAGCCATTTCAGAGACTTTCACAGATGCCCCTACCATCACAGGACCTAGGAGAGAAGAATGGTTTTGTGGGCCAGGCCCAGGGCCCCACTACCCTATGCAACCTCAGGACACTGCTCCTCTCAGTCCCAGCCACTCCGGCTTCCCCCATGGCTGTAAGGTCCCCAGACATGTCTTAGGCTGCTGCTCCAGATGGTGCAAGCCAGAAGGCACCAAGGCATCCCTATGGTGTTAAGCCTGCAGGTACACAGAGGGCAACAATTGAGGTTTGGGAGCCTCTGCCTCGATTTCAGAGGATGTATGGAAACATCTGGATGCCCATAAGTTTGGATGGCAGAAGTCTGGTGCAGGGGCACAGCCCTCATGGAGAACCTCTACTAGCATAGTGCAGAAGGGAAATGTGAGGTTGGAGCACCCACACAGGTTCCCTACTGGGGCACTGCCTAGTGAAGCTGTGAGAAGGGGGCCATCATCCTCCTGACCCCAGAATGGTAGATCCACCAACAACTTGTGCCATGTACCTGGAAAAGCTGCAGGCACAGGAGCTGTACCCTGTAGAACCATAGGGGTGGAGCTTTCCAAGACCTTGGGAGTCCACCCCTTGCATTGATGTGCCCTGGATGTAAGACATGACGTCAAAGGAGATTATTTTGAAGCTTTAAGATTTAGTGGCTACCCTGATGAGCTTGGGACTTACATGGAGCCTGTAGCCCCCTTTGCTTTGTTCAACTTCTCCCTTTTGGAAAGGGATTATTTACCCAAGGCCTACACCCGCATTGTATCTTAGAAGTAATGAACTTGCCATTTTATAGGCTCATCTGTGGAAGGGACTTGCCTTGTCTCAGGTGAGACTTAGACTTTTTAGTTAATGCTGGAATGACTTAAGACTTTGGGGGACTGTTGGGAAGGCATGATTGTATTTTGAAATGTGAGAAGGACATGAGATTTGGGAGGGGCTGGGGTGGAATGATATGGTTTGGCTCTGTGTCCCTCACCTAAATCTCATATGGAATTGTAATCCCCAGTGTTGGAAGAGGGGCCTGGTGGGAGGTGACTGAATCATGGGGGTGGTTTCTAATGGTTTAGCACCATCCCCCTAGGGCTATTTTGTGATAGTTCTCACGAGATGTGGTCTTTTGAAAGTTTGTAGCACTTCCTCCTTTTCTCTCTCTCTCTTTCTCCTGCTCCAGACATGCAGGATGTGCCTCCTTTCTCTTTGTCTTTTGCCATGATTGTAAATTTCCTGAGGCCTCCCTAGCCATGCGTACTGTACAACCTATGGAACAGTGAGTCGATTAAATTGTTTTCTTTATAAATTACCCAGTCTCCAGTATGTTTTTATAGCAGTGCAAGAATAGACTAATACACCTTCCTTCCAATTACCTTACAAATCCCCTCTGTGATTCTTCTTCTTTGAAAAAAATTGGGAGGTGGGAGCACAACCTTGCTCTGTGGGGCTCAAAGGAGAACACAATGATGGGATTTGCCTACAACCCTCTTCCTATTTAAAGGACCAGTCTCCAAAAGGCTTTCACACTCTCTTCATATTTTTCTAATCCCCTTCTCTACTTAATTTATTCCCATATGTGTAGAAAATCTAGAACAAAATGAAAACATCTAGTCCAATTCTTTCCTATAAAACAGAGCGCCAAAGATGTTTAAGTGACTTTCTTAAAAGCTACAAGAATTTCCCATATTCATCACAAATCTGAAAACAACTTACTATCTACATTTTATCACTCAGAATCTAGTATATATTGGGCAACTTAAACTTATTATAAGCCATCTCAAACTATCTCACAATGATCCCGTCAAGTTGTTATTCTTTACTTTTACAAATAAGTAGCCTTGAGCTCAGTGAGGTGATATACCTACTCAGCTAATAGGTACCAGAGATAACTTTTAAACCCAGGTCTTCCAACTATCTTGTGCTGCTATACTGAACTTCTACCAGTTCTATTGCCTGCAACTTGGCTGGCATTGGGTTCAGTGTCTATACATTTTCTTCTCCTCTGTCCATCATTCAGAACTCTTCATTTGTGTAATGTTTCATTTGAATGTCATTATCAGCATATAAGATGATACTGCCCAGACACTGACCACCCCCCTCCAATGGCCCTTTTCTCCTTTACAATTCACCCAGTATTTGTTGGATTTGTGTTGGCATTAAATAGGAATGCTTTTGGCTACAAGTAACAGACAACCCAGCTGTCAGAGGCTTAAACCATGAGGATATTTCAATTAGGCAATATAGGTTCAAACATTGATGAGAACAATTCAGAATTAGTTAAAATACTTTTATTTTACTACCCCCTTCACTTACTACCAAACTGGCAAAAAATAAAAACAATGTACTAGGCCTTAGTGACACAATTTATTGATTCTCTGATGCCCTCCCTATTTCTCAAGAATGTACCCAAATTTGATGTCAAATAATAGTGTCAACACAAGGAATTCACTAAGTCAGGGAATTTCAGAACTGCATGCTCACTGCCTTTGATACAACTTAGCTGACAGAGAGGGCAATGTCAGCACAAAATGGCCAGTTCTACTATCGTATAAGGAGATTCTTAACTCACTAGTTATTTCTGTGTTCTATTCCTCATGCATCATCAAGCCTATAACATCTTGTCCATGATCACCATGAGGCCAATTTAGCAACTGAATAATATCTTCAAAAATTCAGTCTAAAAAACAACCAAAACAAAACACTGAGGCTTTTTCCATAATTATGCTTCATCTACCTCCATCTATAAGCTTTTTATCTTCTTATGTATCATGTCAAGGTCACAAATTGAGCCATACAGATCCAGTCAGCATCCCAAATAGGGCAAAATGAGCAAGGGAAACAAATTTTTTCTCTTGCAGATGATTGCATTTTTATCAAAGCAGGAAAATCTTTCCCAGATACTCCCTAGCAGATTTCTAATGATAGATCATTGGTCAGAACTGAGTCACATGACCACCCCAACTGCAGGGTGGCTGGGAAAGTGAAAATCTGTTACAAAAGAAAGGAAACTCCATGACCGACTTAGACCAAGGCTGATTCAATCTTTGGGGTAGGGCACTTTTCCTGTCTGACCAAAATGTGGGTTTGGTAACAAAGTAGAAAAAAATGGCTATTGGTTAGACACAAACAATGTCTGCCATGCAGACATTCCATATAACATGTATTAAATTTTTTTTTGAATGATTCATGACTTGGGAGGAGAATCTGTGTGTGTTTATATAGTTTTAAATTAAGCAAAACCCTCCATCCTGTCAAATGTTTTCTCTTGATCCAGCTTCACAAAACAACAAAACTGTCTTTGTTTTTCTGTGTTTTGTAATATATTTTCAAATCTCTGAGGGGTCTACAATTTTATTGCCCAATTTTGTATTAAATTGTGAATCATTCCACTGGTTACCACTTTAAAAAGCTTTGCAATCAAATTCCCAGCACACACACACACACTCTTAAGAAAGTCAATTCCAGATGTCACCTCTTACCCTTCATTCTTAAGCTAAATAATTGATGACTTTTGTACCAAGCTTGCAGATGACAAGTCTTCCAGAGGCTTTCCTGTGGCAGTGGGAAAATGCCTAATCCCAATCAACAACTATTCTAGACTATGGCTAGAATCCATACTCTCCTTAAAGGCTTATGTTCTTGGATTTTTCTTCTGACAGTTACTTTAACTTTTAGGCCTTTGCTTTTCCTGCTAATCAATAGCAACCTAGAGTGAATCCCCAAATATTTCCTTGCTTTGTCTCTTCTTTGTTCTTCTCTAAATGAATCTAAAGAATAATTTTCATCATTTCTGATTTTACTGAATTTTATCATTTTTTTGTTTTCTGTCTTCCAACTCCCTGATTATTCCACTATTCAATCATCTTTCCCCTAGTCGAGAAGCCCCCTTACTCAAACTTCAATTACACAGACTTAATTTTAAACTTATGAACTTCCTGACTTAGTGAATTCCTTGTGTTGATGCTATTATTTAACATCAAATTTGGGTACATTCTTGAGAGATAGGGAGGGCATCAGAGAATCACTAAATTGTGTCACTAAAGTCTAGTACATTGTTTTTATTTTTTGCCAGTTTGTCACAACTTACGCTAACTTCAAAATTAGTGGACTTTTGTTATAGTCACCATGTTTTGTAGGAAGTATTATACATAGAAAGTGTCATTACTTTTTGGTCTCCACCTCTATACAAGCATTTAATGTAACTCATTACAATTATGGTGGTGGACAGAAAAGTAGAGCATAGGAAGAAATCCTAAAGAATATATGGAGTGCAAGGTCTGATAAAAGTAAAATAATTACCTACAATTAATACAATTAATCATTGTATTATAAAATTTAGGTTAATTTGTATTAATTGCATACAATTAGACATAATTTAAGATATAATGAAAATAGGATTTGTATCCGTTGGTATTAGGTTCAGCTGTAACAGACTTTCAAAATACAGTAGCTTAATATAGACATTTATTCTTCTCTCACTGCTTATAACTCATTGGCTATAACTTGGTCGGGTGGCAAAAGGGAGTCTATCAGGGAGGCTAAGAGATGTAATTATTCAGCTCAGTGTCATTGTGATCAGCCAGCTGAAAGAAAGGTATCCAGGGAGGCTAGGAAATATAGCCCTTTTGTTTGATGGTGATGTACTTAGATAAGTATCTGCAACTCGTTACTTAAGAAGAGAATGTATATGGGGAGAAAACTGGCAATCTCTGCTGCATCACTGGATCTCTATTAAGTGAACACAGAACATTTTAACTGCTTTCATAGCTTTACTTATGATGTGCATCCTTCTAACCCATGCATTCTTGACAGGGCAACATCACTCCCAATGGGGTGAAATTGGCTCTTGGGAGGAGGCAAAAAAAATCTTGTAAGACACAGAAATATATATAATATATAAGAGATTTACAGTATAACTGTGGCATTAAAATTTCATGGGCGAGGCTTTTAAGAAAAACAAATCTCAAAAGGCTCTTTGGATAGTGGTAGCAGGAATAATAAAAAAAGGTTGAGAAACATTGTTCTAACCTCAAACAGGAGCTTTCAGAAACATATCTCAAGGCCCAGCAAGGAGACACGAGTGTTTTGGCAAAACTTGTTAGTATTCTACAGGCTACATCATGCAATAAATAGAAAGCACAAGTAATTTCCAGTTGTCCTCAGCAATCGTTTATTCAACAATTACTTTTGAGGACATATTATGTGAAAAAATAGGCAGAGTGTTGGGGACACAGCCAAGAATGGAGCAGGAACCCTGCCCCATGGGGCTCCCAGGCTGCTAGGGAAAGCCAGCTTTGGACACTGGGTGCTACATTGATGGCAGATCACAAGGCCAAGTTTCCAAGGCATCTATACTCAGCTTCTGAATCTGGTTCGTCTTCACAATTTCCTTGCTAAGTGACCTGGGCAAATTATTACCCACTACAGGCCATGATTTCCACCACCTAATACCCATTCTTGAATTTTAAATGCACATTTTTAAACTACATAATACAGTATTATGAGGGTTCAGTAAGATCACATATATTATGATCACATACCAGGTGCTTAAGAAAACGGTATTATTCATATTATCTGTTGGTTTTGTCTTATATATTTTGGGTGAATGCATCTATTCTATTTTAAATTGCTTACATTTGACTGATTGTATCAACTTATTGCTTCCTCCTCCTTTTCGCCTCAACTCATCTTGTTAATACATTTTTCTGATGGCTCTGGGGCTGGATTTTTCAAAACAACTGGCAATATATATGGTTTGAAAGGCCCAAGGTCCAGAAAATCTAGGGTATGTGATCATTCACACTATTTCATCTGTTCATTTAAAATGTTCACTGATCACCTACTAGACTAGCCAGGCTCTGTGTTGAGTCAGGTGCTAAAGAGACTGGAAAGAATAAAACAGACACAACTCCTGCACTTGAAAAATAACATTTATAAATGTAAAAAGATTAATAAGGGAGGCCGAGGCAGGTGGATCACGAGGTCAGGAGATTGAGACCATCCTGGCTAACATAGTGAAACCCAGTCTCTCCTAAAAATGCAAAAAAATTAGCTGGGCATGGTGGTGGGTGCCTATAATCCCAGCTACTTGGGAGGCTGAGGCAGGAGAATGGTGTGAACCCAGGAGGCGGAGATTGCAGTGAACCGAGATCACACCACTGCACTCCAGCCTGGGCAACAGAGCAAGACTCGGTCTCAAAAAAAAAAAAAAAAAAAAAGATTAATAAAAGAAAAAGGAAATATGCTATAGGAACATTGTTGAAGATATTACCTGATAAGAGAAGTCTTTCCTGAATGGTGAAGGAAAGACAATTTTAAGAAAATGGAAGGAGCTGTACACATCCATGAAATGAGAAAGAACAGAGAATGCTGGAAGGGTTTCCAGTAAGGAGGGAGCATAGATACCCTAAAACTCACCCTAAAGTGAGACCCACTGGTCTCACTTTCTGATTGCTACCATGTTCCCACTCTTCCTGTCCTCCTTCCTGTTTGTTTTGTCTCATTAAAATCCCAAAGCTGCCCTGAAAGGAGTTCAACTATGTCTCTTTCTCATGTACACACATTCCTAAGTATCCTTAGATCTCTCCAGATGTGCACATATTTTCTCAATTGTCACCATTGCTATCATATGGTCTACCCTTGCTACTCAAAGTATGGTCCATGGACCAGCATCTCCTGCATCATCTGGCTGCTTATTAGAAAGGTAGAATTTCAGGTCCCTCCGGAGATCACCCTCCATCCCCATCACACATATGGAATAAATCGGAATCTACATTTTAACAAGATCCTCATGTGATTCACATGCACATCAAAGTTGGAGAAGCCCTTATCTCATCTGCCTGCTGGGTCTAAATAAAGGATAGGGGGTTGTACCTCACCCCTAGCTTTGTCATGGCCACCCTGGCCACCTGTTTTTTATCATAGCACACATTCCCCTAAGAACTAGACAAGCTGATGCTTGGATGAAATGTTTGACCAGGGAAGATGCTAGTCTCCTGAGGAGTGGTGTGATGGCATGAACTTACAAAGAAAAGCATTTAGATGGCTTCCCATCCCACCTCCCAAACCTAAACATCACTTCTCTTTTACTTTTATTTCTTAGGTAGTTTTTCTTTTGGGCGTTTAGGCGTTAACTTTCTCACCTTTTCTAAAAATGTTCTAGCTCTCCAGTGTTTTACCATCAGGTGTGATATATTCATGTCTATGTTCTTAAATCAAGTCTTGAAATTATGTTGTGTGTGTGAGCGCGAGAGCGCGCGAGAGAGCGCGCGAGAGAGCGCGCGAGAGAGCGCGCGAGAGAGCGCGCGAGAGAGCGCGCGAGAGAGCGCGCGAGCGCGATCTCCTGGATCTCTCAATCTTCTCAGCAATGTGCTATAGTATGACCTAAAGATACTTTTTTCCTAATAAATGGGAAGGGCCCTATTACTCTTTAAATGTATTTCTGTGTCTGGCAAAAGGGTCAAATGCCAGTAGTTTAACTCTCCCCTAAAGAAGTCACCTCCATTACCTTCCTGCTGGAATTTCAAAGATCTTACACTTCCCTGCAGGATACAATAAACACATAGAGGATAACAAAGCTTGAAGATTTTCTGTTCAGAGATTGGAACCAATTCCCCTGCCTGACACTACTCCCATCCACGTGGTACTTCTGTTATGGAGATCTCCTCTTCCCATAGCTGGTATATTTGAATCAGTGACTGATATCATTCCCCTATTTTCATGTACTCTCCTCCTTCCTTCATTGGTGTTACATGCAGAACTGGCAGTGTCTCTATAGCAAGCTTGTCCAAACCACCGCCTGAAGGCCATGTGCAGCCCAGGACAACTTTGAATGTGGCCCAACACAAATTCATAAACTTTCTTAAAACATGAGGTTTTTTGTTTTTGTTTTTGTTTTTCTCCATTTTTTAGCTCATCAGCTATCACTAGTGTTAGTATATTTTGTGTGTGGCCCAGGGAAGTCAAAAGATTGGATACCCCTGCTCTGTAGAGTCTTCTCAACGTTATTCTTAATCAAAGGTCTTAAACTCCTTGTTTCTTTATATGTAACAAGTGGATTTGTTTAGATCTTTTTCTACTTCCTACTCAGGATTCACCTTCCAATTAAAATATCCTTATTCCATTTTGTCCTCTTTTCACTGTGTTCCTTTGCAGTGTTCAAAACGTTGTTTGTGGTCTTCAGAACTTCCTTGAATTTGTAACAAAGGGAAATTAGTTATTAGCAAAAGCAACAATTGACATCTATAGATGCTAACTGGTCCAGGTACTCTGCCATGCACTTTATATTTATTATCTCTTGTACTTTTTATAATCACTCGATTAGGGTAGTAGTGCCTAAAATCACAAGCTTGGAGTCTAGCTCCGTAGATTAGAATTCTATCACTTACTATCCATGAGAACTTGACTGAAGCTAACCTTTCTGTACTTCAATTTCCTTATCTATAAAGTGAGAACAATAGCACCTACTTCGTGGGATTATTTTAGTACATTGCTATACTTGAGTATTTGTCCGCTCCAAAATTCATGCTGAAATTTAATTGCCATTGTAACAGTGTTAAGAGATGAGATAAAGCTTTAAGAGGCAATTAGGCCATGAGGGCTCCACCCTTAGAATAAACTAATGCCACAATTGAGGGAATGAGTTCACCTCCTCTTGTGCAGGTGATCTCTTTCATGCGCGCGTGCTCTCTCTCTCTCAGCCCTTCCTCCAACTGATATTTCCCACTATACTATGATGCATAAGAAGCCCCTCATAAGATCACAGCACTTTGATATTGGACTTCCCAGTCTCCAGAACTGTAAGCCAATAAATTTCTGTTCATTATAAATTACTAGTCTATGGTATTCTATTACAGCAACACAAAACAGACTAAGACAAACATTAAAGTCTATTACATGCAAAATGCTTATAACAGGGCCTGGCCCAACCAATTTCAATTATTGTTACTATTACTATCCCCAGGTTTATGTATGAGAAAAATAAGGCACGATGAAGTTTGATAACTTGCTCAGTTAACCTAGATATTGATTAGTGGCAGCGTAGGCAGTCTGGCTCTAATAATCTACTCTGTCTAGAAGGAATTAAGGGACTAAACCACATAACTTCAAAGAGTCACTGAAAGAATCCAACTGTGTAGCCAAGGCTAGACATTTAATGAAGTGGCACAGGAATTACTAGGAGAGGTATTATACAACATCTAAACAGCAGGAAGCCTCTTTATGAGTGTTCAACTCAGAAGTTATCCTCCTCCTACCAAAAACCAGAGAAATATAAAAACTCTCCCACAGACAGGCACAGAGAACACATTTTCAGAAGATATTTGAAAGTACAAAATTAGAAGAATGCCACACACTCAGAAATCCTAATTTGCACAGATGTGTGTAGCATCAAACAGGAACAAAAATAGCTAAATTCACACAAATACACTTATCTAGTCAACACATATTTACTGAGTGCCCACAATGTGCCAGGTGCTGGGTAGTGGGGATACAAGATAACAAGTCCTTGCTTTTATGAAGCTGAAATTTAGGGGGTAATAAATTTAGAATTTGAGAAAGTGATGAGTTATGGATGAAATACAAAAAGTTAATGTGATGTGATAAAATGTTTACTTTTCAAATTTCATCAAAATATCAAAGTAGAGGCAGAATTATCTGTAGTGAATGACTATAGCTCTTCTGAACCAAGGAAGTGACTAATATCACATGGGCCAATTTGAATTAGCATAAAACCAAAAAACAAATCAAGACACCATTGGAAGCCAGGACTTCCATGGAGAGGAGGATGCAGAGAGAGTAGTGTAGAGACATCCTCCTTGGTTACTCTTAATAAGGAGTAACTTACTTTGGAGTTATAGCTGTATATGGACCAGTGCTTAAGTTAATTGTTTAGCACATTGTATATAGGAACTTTCTGAACAAATATTTTTTCTTGTCAATTTATGAAATCTGGAATTTAAATAACCCCTATGGGTAGTACTTGATGGAACCTGAACAGGACAGGCTTAACTGATAGTTGTGGTTGCAATCAGAGTCTGGAAGAGGTAAATCCCAATAAGCAGCCTCTTTTACACAATGTTATCTGAGCAAAGACTTTGGCTCTGTCATCCATCAGTCCCATTTTGTGACCCTCTCTTATGCAGTCTTTGGCCTGTGGTTTGCACACAGGACATTAGAAGCCCTGAAACTCCCGTGGTGCTATAAGACTCCAAAGTGAACTTAGCTTATTTCCAGCTCTCTCAGAAGTCAGTCCACTTTCTGCTTCACAGCATGAATACTGTGTATCTATCCATTAAACCCCTGAGGTCAGAATTTTACCATCTAAATTATGTACATGTAACTTTAAAAATAAGAAGGTGAAGAAGAGGAGAAAAAGAAGGAGTAAAAACAACCATCACCACCTATATTACTATCTGGAGAAAGTTGAAGATTCTTGCCACACTGCTTCCTTCATCCTGAGCCCCCTCTTCCCTATTTATTTTCATTGGCTTGTGACTCTGATACTTCTGCAAAGGAACTGGAATGAATATTAACTTGGAAGAATTCAAGTCATCATAAAAAGATCAATGAAAATTATAATGTATCTTCTTATCTCCACTTCCCTCTCCCTCCCCTCGACCACTACACACAAATGCACTCACATTTGATATTGTTTAGATAGGTGGATAATTTTGCTAACTTTAGACCCAATCTAATAATGTCATCTTCTAACAAGTCCAAGGTAAGTGGGATTAATCATAAAATGGTTATACAACCCTTCTACAAAGGACTGATTCAGTTACACTATGGGTAGATCCAACCGCATATATCCACAGTAATTTTACACTAGGAAACTAGAGGAATGGCTAATTATGTGAAAAGAGATGCTGTTAAAATAGAAGAAACAAACAGTTGCTAAGGGAAAACATAGTGGCCTCTCAATTCTCTCCCTAGGGATGTGAAAATTCCAAGCATGGTGTATTTCTCAGTGTTTTGGAAAGAATAACTGATATCTAAACAATCTAAGTAAAATCTGCCAAATTATTTCTGTGGCTGTTTGTGGTTTATTATGACATTCTCCAGTCCACTTTTACTGTTTCATGAACCAACCAGACCAGGCTGCTTGCTGGATTTTCTGGAGTGCCTTCCACATATGCTTCCTGCTTTCATTCAGACAATAATGGGAGACAAGTTTCTTGGGTCTCTCTGGGTGCAGCTATCCCCAGCCACACTGAGACCATGCCACCTTCCTCAAGGACTTGTCATAAATGACCTGTGAGGACAGCTTCTGTCCTGGCCTTTCATCTTACAGCAGCCATTCTGGAGTCACTGGGGCTGATCGCATCCTGCCAGGTGTTCCATCAGATCCTACTGATTCCTTGCTTTGAGGGATGCCCAAGAAAGGTCAAACAAGGATAACCCACTATTGGTTTAAATGTCCCACGGCCACCCACCATCTGGGATCTGCTTTTAGATTCTGCCTCCATTATTCTGGGAAGCAGAGGAAAAAACAGAAAGCCTTTTCTCCATCTAGGTCTTCCCTCAAAACAGCACCAAGAAGAGAAAAAGTGATGTGGAGGTGGTATTTCTAGCCTCATTTTATAGATGAGAAGTTTGAGAATCAGAGCGATGATAAGGAAAGACAATACAGCAAACTGCCCATGAGCCTGGATTCTGGACTCAGTCATGACCGAGATCAAATTCTAGCTCCGTCATCCTGTAGCCATGTTAACACTCAGCAGGTTGCTTAAACTCTCTGCCTCAGTTTTCTCATTTATAAGATACATATTAATATTCCACTAAACGGTGATGAGAAAAAAAGGAGGTCATGTATATAAAGAACTGAGCACAATGCCTGCCACATAGAAAAGGCTGATTAATGCTATTATTACTATTATTATGATTGTTAGTTTTAAAAGACTTGCCCTGTCTCTCAGCTATGGCAAAGATAGTGTTTCTGTAACCATTAAAATGCTCTCAGTTATGCCACGATAACACTCTGCAAAATCTCAGGGGCTTATTTTAAAGTATCTTTTCTCATCATCATCACCTCTACTGTATGACTCAGGTGGGTAAGACCCCCAAGCTGGACCACTGCCTAGAATTATACCTGAGGGAAAAAAGAATGAGCAAATCACAAATTGTCTTTTAAAACTTCTGCCCAGAAATGGCATGTGTCACTCCACTCATACAGCATTAGCAAAAGCAAGACCAACATGAATGTTGTGGGGAGAATCTTCAACCTTGGAGGGAGATGGATTACGCTAACAGTTATAGATCCAGCACAATGGAAGAGCCAATTGAAGGGCCAAGGTTCTTTCTATGATGCCACTCTACCCTTTAATAAATTAAAGTTTATGAGATTTTCTGAAAAGTTAAATTTGTGATAATAGAACATGTTTAAAAGAAAACTGATAATCTTGCTCTTTTCCTGAGTATTACCTTTTCAATAAATTTACAGAGATGTCATTTCACCATCATGCAAAGAAGATGAAGCAACCAGAGGCGGCAGCAGCATACAGGTCTGTAGAAGCCTAACAGCCCCTCCTGCATCTCTTGCTGCACAAACGGTCACCCTTTCTGCACACCACAGGTTGACAGGTGGTTACTGGCTTCAGCACATGTCAAAGGGACAATTTGCTATCAAATTAGTCTTCCTTTCAGTAATTTGTGGTCCTCCCACAAAGAAAAAGTGGTAAGACCCTCAGCCCTATTCTTTGTTTTCGCTTTTTTACTTTCTGTATGTGTGTTTTCAAATTCCTTACTTCATAACTATTTCTGGTGTATAAAAAGTATATATAAATATACAACTTGATATTTTGATATATGTTGTGAAATGATCACATTTGAGCTAACTAACATACCTATCACTTCTACATAGTTACCATTTTTGTACCCTTAACCTGACATCATCCCCTCTCCCCAGCCTCTGGCAAACACCATCCTACTCTCTGCATCTATGAACTTGACTATTTTAGATTCCACAAAAACTGGGATCATGCAATATTTCTTTTTCTGCCTTATTTTGCTTAGCATTTCCTCTAGCTCCATCCATGTTACTGTAAATGACAGGATTCTTCTCTCATAAGGCTGAATAACATTCCATTGTATTCTAGCCATTATGTGTATGCCACATTTTCTTCATTCATTCATCTGTTGACAGATTGCTTCCATATCTTGGCTATTGTGACTAATGCTGCAATGTACATAAAAGTGCAGAACATGGGAACATAGATTTCATGATGCTGCTTTCAATTACTTTGGATATATACTTAAAAGTAGGATTGCTGAATCATATGGCACAGTAGTCCCCCTTCTTCGTGAGGAATATGTTTCAAGACATCCAGTGGATACCTAACATGTGATCTATACCAGAGAATGTTTCCTGTGCACTTGAAAAAAAATGTGTATTCTGCTACAATTGGGTGGAAAGTTCTGTATATATATCTGTTAGGTGCATTTGGTCTACAGTGTTGCTCAACTGTTTCCTTACTGACTTTCTGCCTGGATGCTCTATCCATTATTGAAAGTGGGGTATTGAAGTCCCCTACTCTTATTGTTTCATTGTCAATTTCTTTCTTCAGATCTGTCAATACTTATTTTATATCAGGTGTTCTGATGTTGGGTACATATAAATTTGTGATTGTTCTATATGTTGAATTAAACCTTTTATTGTTATATAATGACCTCCTTTGTCTCTTATCAGTTTTTGACTTAAAGTCTATTTTGTATGATATAATTATAGCTACCCCTGTTCTCCTTGGTTATTATTTGCAGGTTTGGTTACCATTTGCATGGAATATCTTTTCCCACCCCTTCACTTTCAGGCTATTTGTGTCCTTATAGCTAAAGTGAGTCTCTGTGACAGAATACGAATGCATCTTCTTGCTTTCCTTTTCTTAATCCATTCAGCCACTATATGTCTCTTGATTGAGGACTATAGTCCATTTACATTAAAGTGATTATTGATAGGTAAGGACTTACTATTGTTATTTTGTTCACAGTTTCACTGTGTTGCAGTTTTTTAAATTATACTTTAAGTTCTAGGGTGCATGTGCACAACATGCAGGTTACATATGTATACATGCGCCATGTTGGTGTGCTGCACCCATTAACTCATCATTTACATTAGGTATATCTCCTAATGCTATCCCTCCCCACTGTCCCCTCCCCATAATAGACTCCAGTATATGATGTCCCCCTTCCTGTGTCCAAGTGATCTCATTGTTCAATTCCCACCTATGAGTGAGAACATGCGGTATTTGGATTTCTGTTCTTGCGATAGTTTGCTGAGAATGATGGTTTCCAGCTGCATCCCTGTCCCTACAAAGGACACAAACTCATTTTTTATGGTTGCATAGTATTCCATGGTGTATATGTGCCACATTTTCTTAATCCAGTCTGTCACTGATGGACATTTGGGTTGATTCCAAGTCTTTGCTATTGTGAATAGTGCTGCAATAAACATATGTGTGCATGTGTCTTTATAGCAGCATGATTTATACTCCTTTGGGTATATACTCAGTAATGGGATGGCCGGGTCAAATGGTATTTCTAGTTCTAGATCCTTGAGGAATCGCCACACTGTTTTCCACAATGGTTGAACTAGTTTACAGTCCCACCAACAGTGTAAAAGTGTTCCTATTTCTCCACATCCTCTCCAGCACCTGTTGTTTCCTGACTTTTTAATGATTCCCATTCTAACTGGTGTGAGATGGTATCTCATTGTGGTTTTGATTTGCATTTTTCTGATGGCCAGTGATGATGAGCATTTTTTCATGTGTCTGTTGGCTGTATGAGTGTCTTCTTTTGAAAAGTGTCCATTCATATCCTTTGCCCATGTTTTGATGTTTTTTTTTTTTCTTGTAAATTTGATTGAGTTCTTTGTAGGTTCTGGATATTAGCCCTTTGTCAGATAAGTAGATTGCAAAAATTTTCTCCCATTCTGTAGGTTGCCTGTTCACTCTGATGGTAGTTTCTTTTGCTGTGCAGAAGCTCTTTAGTTTAATTAGATCCCGTTTGTCAATTTTGGCTTTTGTTGCCATTGCTTTTGGTGTTTTAGACATGAAGTCCTTGCCGAAGCCTATATCCTGAATGGTATTCCCTAGGTTTTCTTCCAGGGTTTTTATGGTATTAGGTCTAACATTTAAGTCTCTAATCCATCTTGAATTAATTTTCATATAAGGAGTAAGGAAAGCATCCAATTTCAGCTTTCTACTTATGGCTAGCCAATTTTCCCAGCACCATTTATTAAATAGGGTATCCTTTCCCCATTTCTTGTTTTTGTCAGGTTTGTCAAAGATCAGATGACTGTAGATGTGTGGTATTATTTCGGAGGGGTCTGTCCTCTTCCATTGGTCTGTATCTCTGTTTTGGTACCAGTAGCATGCTGTTTTGATTACTGTAGCCTTGTAGTATAGTTTGAAGTCAGGTAGCATGATGCCTCCAGCTTTGTTCTTTTGGCTTAGGATTGTCTTGGCATTGCAGGGCCTTTTTTGGTTCCATATGAACTTTAAAGCATTTTTTACCAATTCTGTGAAGAAAGTCATTGGTAGCTTAATGGGAATGGCATTGAATCTATAAATTACCTTTGGCAGTATGGCCATTTTCACAATATTGATTCTTCCTTATCTGTGAGCATGGTAAGTTCTTCCATTTGTTTGTGTCCTCTTTTATTTCACTGAGCAGTGGTTTGTAGTTCTCCTTGAAAAGGTCCTTTACATCCCTTGTAAGTTGGATTCCTAGGTATTTTATTCTCTTTGAAGCTATTGTGAATGGGAGTTCATTCACGATTGGCTCTCTGTCTGTTACTGGTGTCTGAGAATGCTTGTGATTTTTGCACATTGATTTTGTATCCTGAGACTTTGAAGTTGCTTATCAGCTTAAGGAGATTTTGGGCTGAGACAATGGGGTTTTCTAAATACACAATCATGTCATCTGCAAACAGGGACAATTTGACTTCTTTTCCTAACTGAATACCTTTTTCTTTCTTTCTCTTGCCTGATTGCCCTAGCCAGAACTTCCAACACTATGTTGCATAGGAGTGGTGAGAGAGGGCATTCCTGTCTTGTGCCAGTTTTCAGAGGGAATGCTTCTAGTTTTTGCCCATTCAGTATGATATTGGCTGTGGGTTTGTCATAAATAGCTCTTATTATTTTGAGATACCTTCCACCAATACTGAATTTATTGAGAGCTTTTAGCATGAAGGCTATTGAATTTTGTCAAAGGCCTTTTCTGCATCTGTTGAGATAATCATGTGGTTTTTGTCTTTGGTTCTGTTTATATGCTAGATTACGTTGATTTGTGTATGTTGAACCAGTCTTGCATCACAGGGATAAAGCCCGCTTGATCACGGTGGATAAACTTTTAGATGGGCTGCTGGATTCAGTTTGCCAATATTTTATTGAGGATTTTTGCATTGCTGTTCATCAGGGATATTGTTGTAAAATTCTCTTTTTTTATTGTTTCTCCCTCAGGCTTTGGTATCAAGATGATGCTGGCCTCATAAAATGAGTTCGAGAGGATTCCCTCTTTTTCTATTGATTGGAATAGTTTCAGAAGGAATGGTACCAACTCCTCCTTGTACCTCTGGTAGAATTCAGCTGTGAATGCATCTGGTCCTAGACTTTTTTTGGTTAGCAGGCTATTAATTATTGCCTCAATTTCAGAGTCTGCTATTGGTCTATTCAGGGATTCAACTTCTTCCTGGTTTAGTCTTGGGAGAGTGTAAGTGTCCAGGAAATTATCCATTTCTTCTAGGTTTTCTAGTTTATTTGCGTAGAGGTGTTTATAGTAATCTCTGATAGCAGTTTGTATTTCTGTGGGGTTGGTGGTGATATCCCCTTTTATCATTTTTTTTATTGCATCTATTTGATTCTTATCTCTTTTCTTATTAGTCTTGCTAGCAGTCTATCGATTTTGTTGATCTTTTCAAAAAACCACTCCTGGATTCATTGATTTTTTGGAGGGTTTTTTTGTGTCTCTGTCTCCTTCAGTTCTACTCTGATCTCAGTTATTTCTTACCTTCTGCTAGCTTTTGAATGTGTTTGCTCTTGCTTCTCTAGTTCTTTTAATTGTGATGTTAGGGTATCAATTTTAGATCTTTCCTGCTTTCTCTTGTGGTCATTTACTGCTATAAATTTCCCTCTATACACTGCTTTAAATGTGTCCCAGAGATTCTGGTATGTTGTATCTTTGTTCTCATTGGTTTCAAAGAACATCTTTATTTCTGCCTTCATTTTGTTATGTACCCAGTAGTCATTCAGGAGAAGGTTGTTCAGTTTCCATGTAGTTGAGCAGTTTTCACTGAGTTTCTTAGTCCTGAGTTCTAGTTTGATTGCATTGTGGTCTGAGAGTCAGTTTGTTATAATTTCTGTTCTTTTACATTTGCTGAGGAGTGCTTTCCTTCTAACTATGTGGTCAATTTTGGAATAAGTACTATGTGGTGTTGAGAAGAATGTATATTCTGTTGATTTGGGATGGAGAGTTCCGTAGATGTCCATTAGGTCTGCTTGGTGCGGAGTTGAGTTCAATTCCTGGATATTCTTGTTAACTTTCTGTCTTGTTGATCTGTCTAATGTTGAGAGAGGGGTGTTAAAGTTTCCCATTATTATTGTATGGGAGTCTAAGTCTCTTTGTAAGTCTCTAAGGACTTGCTTTATGAATCTGGGTGCTCCTGTATTGGGTGCATATATATTTAAGATAGTTAGCTCTTCCTGATGAATTGATCCCTTTACCATTATGTAATGGCCTTCTTTGTCTCTTTTGATCTTTGTTTAAAGTCTGTTTTATCAGAGACTAGGATTGCAACCCCTGCCTTTTTTTGTTTTCCATTTGCTTAGTAGATCTTCCTCTACCCCTTTATTTTGAGCCTATGTGTGTGTCTGCATGTGAGATGGGTCTTGACTCTTTATCCAAATAGCCAGTCTGTGTCTTTTAATTTGACCATTTAGTCCATTTACATTTAAGGTTAATATTATGTGTGAATTTGATCCTGTCATTATGATATTAGCTGGTTATTTTGCTTGTTAGTTGATGAGGTTTCTTCCTAGCATTGATGGTCTTTATATTTTGGCATGTTTTTGCAATGGCTGGTACCAGTTGTTCCTTTCCATGTTTAGTGCTTCCTTCAGGATCTCTTGTAGGGCAAGCCTGGTGGTAACAAAATCTCTCAGCATTTGCTTTTCTCTAAGGATTTTATTTCTCCTTCACTTATGAAACTTAGTTTGGCTGGATATGAAATTCTGGGTTGAAAATTCTTTTAAGAATGTTGAATATTGGCCCCCACTCTCTTCTAGCTTGGAGAGTTTCTGCCCAGAGATCTGCTGTTAGTCTGATGGGCTTCCCTTTGTGTGTAACCTGACCTTTCTCTCTGGCTGCCCTTAACATGTTTTCCTTCATTTCAACTTTGTTGAATCTGACAATTATGAGTCTTGGAGTTGCTCTTCTCAGGGCGTATCTTTGTGGTATTCTGTTTCCTGAATTTGAATGTTGGCCTGCCTTATTAGGTTGGGGAACTTCTCCTGGATGATATCCTGCAGAGTGTTTTCCAACTTGATTCCATTTTCCCCGTCAGTTTCAGACACACAAATCAGACGTAGATTTGGTCTTTTCACATAATCCCATATTTCTTGGAGGCTTTGTTCATTTCTTTTTACTCTTTTTTCTCTACACTTCTCGCTTCATTTCATTCATTTGATCTTCGATCGCTGACACTCTTTCTTCCAGTTGATCGAGTCGGTTACTGAAGTTTATGCATTTGTCACATCGTTCGAGTTATGGTTTTCATCTCTATCAGTTCTTTTAAGGTCTTCTCTGCATTGATTATTCTAGTTATCCATTCATCCATTCTTTTTTCAAGGTTTTTAGTTTCTTTACATTGGTTACGTAGTTCCTCCTTTAGCTCTGAGCAGTTTGATTGACTGAAGCCTTCTTCTCTCGTCCTTCTCCGTCCAGCTCTGTTCCGTTACTGGCGATGAGCTGTGTTCCTTTGGAGGGGGAGATGTGCTCTGATTTTTTGAATTTCCAGCTTTTCTGAACTGCTTTTTCCCCATCTTTGTGGTTTTATCTGCCTTTGGTCTTTGATGATGGTGATGTACTGATGGGGTTTTGGTGTGGGTGTCCTTTCTGTTTGTTAGTTTTCCTTCTAACAGTCAGGACCCTCAGCTGTAGGTCTGTTGGAGTTTGCTTGAGGTCTACTCCAAACCCTGTTTACCTGGGTATCAGCAGCAGAGGCTACAGAAGAGTGATCATTGCTGAACAGCAAATGTTGCTGTCTGATCGTTCCTCTGGAAGCTTTGTCTCAGAGGGGTACCTGGCCATGTGAGGTGTCGATCTGTCCCCTAGTGGGGAATGTCTCCCAGTTAGGCTACTCAGGGGTCAGGAACCCACTTGAGCAGGCAGTCTGTCCAATCTCAGATCTCACTCTCCGTGCTGGGAGATCCACTGCTCTCTTCAAAACTGTCAGACAGGGACATTTAACCTCTGCCGAGCTTTCTGCTGCTTTTTCTTTAGCTATGCCCTGTCCCCAGAGGAGGAGTCTACAGAGGCAGGCTGGCCTCCTTGAGCTGTGGTGGGCTCCACCCAATTCAAGCTTCCTGGAGGCTTTACCTACTTAAGCCTCAGCAATGGCGGGCGCCCCTCCCCCAGCCTCGCTGCTGCCTTGCAGTTAGATCTCAGACTGCTGTGCTAGCAATGAGGGAGGCTCTGTGGGCGTTGGACCCTCTGGGCTAGGTGTGGGATATAATCTCCTGGTGTGCCATTTGCTAAGACCCTTGGTAAAGGGCAGTATTAGAGTGCAAGTTACCCGATTTTCCAGGTGCGGTTTGTCTCAATTTTCTTTGGCTAGGAAAAGGAATTCTCTTCCCCTTTGTGCTACCCAGGTGAGGTGATGCCTCACCCTGCTTCAGCTCTTGCTGGTCGGGCTGCACCCATGGACCAGTGCCAACTGTCCGACACACCCTCGTGAGATGAACCCGGTACCTCAATTGAAAATGCAGAAATCACCCATCTTCTGTGTGACTCACGCCGGGAGCTGGAGGCTGGAGCTGTTCCTATTCAGTTATCTTGGGCGCGCCCCCCCATGTTGCAGTTCTTTTATTCCTCTCTTCCCCTTTTGTTTTCTTTTGTCCTTTGATTATTTTTTGTAGTGGTTTGGTTTGACTCTTTTCTCCCTATCTTTTGTGTACTTGCTCTAGGTTTTCAACTTATAGTTAACATGAGGCTATATAAATCTTGTATTTATAACCAATTATTTTAACTTGTTAACAACTTATGTTCAATTGCATGTAAAAACTGAATTTAACTTTCCCCTCCCCCATTCTTGTAGTCAGATTTTACTTCTTTCTCTATTATAAATCTATTACCAAATTTTTGTGGTTTTAGCTATTCTTCTTTCATTTTTTAACTTTCATATTAGAGTTATGGGTTATTTGTGCACCATGATTACAGTGTTACATTATTCTGTATTTGGCTATATGTTTGCCAAATACAGTATACTTTCAAATGCTTTTACATTGCTATTTAGTGTTTCAATTCCATTTGAAGAATTTCCTGAAGCATTTTTTGTAAGGCAGATCCAGTGCTGACAAACTTCCCCAGCTGTTGTTTGTTTGGGAAAGACTACCTCCCCCTCATTTTAAAAGAGTATCTTTACAAAGATATAGTACTTTCATTTGCCAAATACCGTATCTTACAAAATATATAGTATTTTTGTCTGGCAAAAAAGACTAACATTTTAAAACACTACCATTTTAAAAGAATACCTTTACAAAGATATAGTACTTTTGTTTCCAGTACTTTGAGTATATAATCCCACTCTCTCCTGGTCTACAAGGTCTCTGTTGAGAAATCTGCTGAGAGTCTTATGTGTGTTCCTATGTATGTGACTATTAGCTTTTCTCTTGCTACTTTCATTTTCTTTTTGTCTTGATTTTTGACGATGGAATTATGCTGTGTCTTGATGTAGGGCTCTTTATGTTTAACCTACATGGGGTCCTGTGGGGTTTTTTGAGTCTGGATATTTGTTTCTCTCCCCAGATTCAATAAATTTTGAGTGACTTCTTTAAACAAGACTTTTCCCCCTTTCTTTCTTCTTTTATAATACATATATATGCATTCACTTGATGGTGCTTCATAAATCCTATAGGCTTTCTTCATTCCTTTTTCTTTTTTATCCTTCAAATGAATAATTTCAAATGAGCTGTATTTGAGTTCACCAATTCTTCCTTTGGCTTGATGGTCTGCTGTTAAAGTTCTCTATAGTATATGTTAATTCGGCCACTGCATTTTCTAACTCCAGAATTTATGGGGTTTTTTTTTAATGTTTTCTCTTCTTTAAACTTCTTTTGTTCTTGTTTTCCTGATTTTTGTTAGATTCTTTATCTGTTTTCTCTTATAGCTCATTAGGCTTCTTTAAAACAATTACTTTTTAATTCTTTGTCATGCAATTTGTAGGTCTCCATTTCTTTGAGGTCAGCTACTGGACATTCATTTTGTACTCTTTGGTGGTGTCCTATTTTCCTGATTGTTCATGATCCTTGTAGCCTTGCATTTTACATGCCTGTGCATTTGAGGAAGCAGACACTTCCTGCAGACTGTATGGACTGGCAGAAGAGAAAATGGTTTACTTGTGGCACACAGAATATGTTTCTGCCAAATCCATTTTTATTCTATGGACTGAGATACGGACTAGTTGATCTGGGTCTCAACACAGTCTTCCTACATCCTTAGCCTCAGCTTTCACCTCAAACAGTACACATCCTGTTCATTTACTAATCTGACTGGGTACTCAGTGAACTGATCCTTGGTCACAATGGTTATTAGCTGTTTGCTAAGGTAAGAACAGATAAATGGGGGAAGGTGGTAGAAATGTGAAGTGGAAAGGAAGAAAAAGAAATTTAATTTTGTAAACCATAACTTAGAAGTAGGGAGCATTTTTAACTGTAACACACACATAAATATGGAAATTCTTTCAAAGCACAAAAACTTCCAGACAAGCTTCTTTACAGAGATGTAGTAGGTTATCATCTGCACCATATGTGTTTAAGTACATGGGAAGCTCACTACCTTCTAGAGTATTTTTCCATTCACTGAATAGTATCAGAAGTACCAAATTTTGAGCTTTTTGCCTTCAAAGCGGTGATTCAGAAATACAGAAGTCAGGAAACAGTGCCAATTTTTTTTTCCTTCCTCATAGTTTTTGCCAAGAACTGACACTGCATCTTTTGGGTTATAAGCCAGTTTTGTCAATAGATGCTTGCTCCTGAACAAAACCTTATTGACGAGCTGATATAGTTTTCACATTCTGCAGGTGAACAGTTATGTAGGGGGCAGGGCCAAGAGACCAAATGACATGCTCATGTTATTTAACAGAGCAGAGAAAGAGCTGAGTCTACAATGGGGGTCTCCTGATACCTACCTACAGACTATAACCCCCTTTGATCTTTCTGCAAAGTTCTATTTCCATAGGACTGATTCTGGTAGCATAGTAATGCAGGAAGGACACTAGATAATAGTGTCTCTATCCCAGGTTTAGTAATGCAAGTTTAAATACTACACTGATAGTATCCTTCAAACCCAGTGCAGTATTGAAATGATCTTCAGTCAGTTAGTTCCCAGGGTTAGATCATGGTGCTCAGATTGGCAGAAGTTGGATATGGTATGAAAAAATTGTAACAAAACGTAATATTTGAAAATTTTATAAATGTTTTTCTGTATGACAGCCTATGGAGAAAAACAACTAAACCAAATCCTCTTGGCTGACGGAATTATGGAGATGCTTTTTCTTCTTACCCTTAAGAAAAAAAAGACTTAAGCCAACTTCAAGTCTTCTCACCCAAGGCCATATTAGGATTTTCAGTAGGACATGTTTTGAGTATTTATCAAAAATGGGCATAGATTGAGAACATCAGGCTGAGGCCTAGTTCTGATACGGCTAAGATCATAGGTGGCATGTTCTCGAGGTTTCACTTTATTTATTGAGCAAATTAGGCATTTTTTTTTATTAGCCTTTCTATTTGGCTGACTGCATCCAAAATGTGTAGAGAGAATGGAAGAACAATGTAAAACGACTTCTACTGCTCAGAAAACAATCAGAAGCATTCAGCTTTTCCAGGGAAGGTCCATAGCATCATTTGTATACGTGAAAGCCTACAATAGTTTTATGAGTTCCACAATAGAATAAAATCTTTCAAAATGTTACCCTGGCTTTTTAGACTGTGATCTGGCTTTCTGACTTTGCTAACCAATCTCCTCTTTGCTCACGCTGTCTCAACCACACTTGCTTTGTATCACTCCGTTTCTCCAAACGCCTCCTCCTCTCAAATGCTTTTTCATGTTCCCTCTTCCCCAGGTATTTATAATGGCATTGTCCCCTAATTTAGGCATTGGCTTAAATAACATTTCTTCAAAAGAGGCCTTTTCTGACCAGCTCATCTGTAATAGACTGCTCCAATCACTTTTCTGTTTTATTTTTTAGGATCAGCGAAATTACTTGTTTTGTTACATGTTTATTTACTATCCTCCCAGTAGGCTTCATGAGGACATGGATCTTATCTCCTTTTCAGTGGAAGAATGTATTTTCCTTTGGGTATATATTCAGTAATGGGATTGCTGACTTGAATAGTAGTTCTATTTTTAGTTCATTGAGAAATCTCCAAACTGCTTTCCACAGGGGCTGAACTAATTTGTACCCCCACCAACAGCACATAAGTGTTTCCTTTTCTCTCTAAGTTTGCCAACATGCTGTTTTTTTACTTTTTAATCAAAGCCATTCTGACTGGTGCAAGATGGTATCCCGTTGTGGTTTTGAGTCCCAGCACAGTACCAGGCTCATAGCAGCCATGCATTAAATATGGGTGAATAACTGACTCAATAAGTCAGTTAACATGTCAGAAATTCCCACTCCTTGTTTGTCCATCTAGGAACACAAAACTACATGGTACATACCAGAGAGACCATGGGCCTAGGTATTGGTAGGTATCAGAGACATTTCATAATAAAAATAAGAGAAAGCATCTACTAAGAGCCCATTCTCTAAGCCCCACTAAACTGTATAAGATGGGTATTTTTATTATTCACTCCGTTTCACAAAGGAGAAAACTGAGCTGGAAGAAGTTAAGTGACTTGGTCTAAGTTATATAGCTAGTAGATGGCAAAGCTCAGATTTGGACCCAGACAGTCTGTACTTGAGAACTATCTTAATGGTATTTTCTTCATTTTGTTTAAGATCCAGCATTTCGTCCACCTACCCCAGTTTGAAAAACAATTTGAGCTGAATTTGCTTCACTCTGAAGAAAGAACTTTTTAGAAAATCCGCTAAACCATTCTGGGGGACATCATTTTTTTCTACTTTTTAATGCAATAAAAAAAAGAAATATATATATTACCTTGATTGTTTGAAGTCTGGAATTATTTGAGCTTTACCATGGAAGACAAACCTTTTTTAACTTTTATTTGTCACTGTGCTGATTATCTCCTTTAATAGCAGTTTGGATCCCTGTGTAAACAAACTCCTTGTGGCACAAGAAAGAAAACCTGCTGTAAAGGAAAACATGGCAGGGGTGCGGAGCAGAACCTAGCTTTTGTTTCTTGACTGTAAGGTTCCACTTTGATAATGCAAACCAAGCAACCAACTTAAAAGTGGTCTGAAAACAAAAATCCTTGTAGGTGAAGGGTCTACACTCTTCAGGCTTCTAAATCTTATTTCAAAGACTTTTTTCCCTTCCTTGGTAGACAACTTATTTTCTAAGTGGTAAAGGAGTCAATAGGTAGGTAATTTGTTTCCTTTTTGTTTTAGAGAGTGTATTACTGGTTGTGACTGTAGAACACAAATAGGAATCTTCAGCAAGCTTATTGAACTGCCAAGTTATGCCTGGGTTACATATACATAAAGCTTCCCCACTTGGAGGAATCCAGCTGTCTCATAGTCCCTTTGGAGGGACTTACTCTTTTAAGTACTGAGTTGAAGATCTGGGATATTGGATTTTCCGTTTTTCAGGGCAAATAAAATTTTAGCCTCCTAACAAACATAAAGAAAATCCTTGGACCACGTATTGTTCCCCTTTAAACAGACAGTTCATGTGAAATGTTTTATTATTGTAAAATAAATCAATAAATAACCTAAGGCAACCAAAGTAGCATATATGTTTATATACTTCCCCTGGGCTTTGAAACCTTTATATATATATTATATATTACATATAATATATATACAATTATTATATATTATGTAATATATATAATACAATATATTATATATATTATATATTATATTAATATATAATGTATTATATATTATATATAATATAGCATATATAGTACATATTATATATAGATAATACATATATTATATATAGATAATATATATTATATATATAATTGCAACCTCTGCCTCCTGGGTTCAAGCAATTCTCCTGCCTCAGCCTCCTGAGTAGCTGGGATTATAGGCATGTGCCACCACACTTAGCTAATTTTTGTAGTATTTTTAGTAGAAACGGGGTTTCACCATGTTGGTCAGGCTGGTCTTGACCTCCTGACCTCATGATCCACCTGCCTTGGCCTCCCAAAATGCTGGCATTACAGGCATGAGCCACCACACCCAGCCAAATATAATTATTTTTGAAAATCAAATAAAAAGCATCTCTTGTGCACTGTTAGAAACAGGAAAAAGTCCAAAACAAGTAACTGGAAGAATGGCCTAATCTTATTTGCTAGCCCATACAATGAGATAGTGGCTGACATTTATTTCCAACCTGGACGGTTTTTAGTAATCCCCAAACCCTGGTTAATCTCAGTGGAAATCTCTTTTCAATGTGATCAGTCAGTTATAGGTACATGAAATCAGCTTGAAGATAGTTGACGACTTTTGGATATGGAATTATCTATGTACACGATTATCACGTCTATTCCCATAGTGACAAAGTGTTCAGATGAAGATATAGATGAGGTCAGATGTGAAGACAAGGTGTAGAAGGGAGAAAGAAAGTGGAGGAAGAATGGAAAGTCAAGGGGAATAAGAAAAAGACAGAAAAAGTCCCATTTGCCTCTGCCTGATGGCTCAAGAGCATTTTAGTTTAGGTTTTTGCTGTTTTGTTGTTTTTCTTATCTGCAGGAGTTCCACAGCCTTTGGATTTAGAACATTTGTGCTTGATAATTATACATTACTGAAAGATGGTCTATGAAAAAGTTTTGGATTTACGAGTATAAGGAAACACATGCCATACAATTTAGAAAACTATATATCCAGCTTTGTATATTTCTTTCAGATTTAAAATGGCTTCGCCACTTTCAAAACAGGATTCAAGTCATTCTCAAGCTGGCTGACATCATCCTTATATTTGTGAATAGGTCAGAGCCTGGGCCACAGCAAGTAGCTAAAAATCTGGGTAATTGATCCTGTTCTTGTTGACTGGATGAAGTTAATAAAGCTCTGAGTCTAGTTCCAGGGAAATATTACTACCATTAAAACTGAAACAAGGTAGAGCACAGTGGCTCATGCCTCCAATCCCAGCACTTTGGAAGGCCAAGGTGGGTGGATCATTTGAGGTCAGGAGTTCAAGACCAGCCTGGCCAATATGGTGAAACCCCGTCTCTACTGAAATACAAACATTAGCCAATGTGGTGATGCATGCCTGTAATCCCAGCTACTTGGGAGGCTGAGGCAGGAGAATTGCTTGAACCCAGGAGGCAGAGGTTGCAGTGAGCCGAGAGGGCACCGCTGTACTCCAGCCCAGACAACAGAATGAGACTCTGTCTTAAAGAAAAAAAAAAAAACCCTCAAACAAGTGTTTACAAAATGTAGTCCACAGAACTTTAGACCCATGTGATGTTGATCAGTTTTTCGGGGAGGAAAGATTGCATGATTCATAAGCTTGAGAAACTTGGATTTTTGGATTTCAACAAAATGCAAATCCAATCACATGACTCTCCACAAAATGGGTATTTTATGCAAGTTTCCCAACCCTTAGCCATCCCATGGGCTAATGTCTCATGGAATATACTTTAGGACATATTGGTCTACATCAATTCCTACCTTCACCTCCTTCACAAAACAATCTCCATTTTCTTTTGAGGCAACCAGATGACTACTACCTACAGCTACAAAGTGAGGAGACTAGTTTCATTTTACTTAAAGTTACATGATTTGAGGGGAAGCTGAGGTTCTATTTTTAAAATTATTTTAACATTTGTATAACCCCCCAAGTGGCAGGAGGCGCTAAAACCATTGTCACTGTATCAGAAATAACACACCCTGGGAAGGCATTGTGGCATAATATTGAAATCAACCAAGGCTCAGATCTGGCCTTTAGCAACTCTTTGCTGTGTGGCCTTGGGGAAAGTCTGATCAGTTCTAAGCCTCTAATTTGCCTCTTTAACATGAGGGTGAAGACGCAAACCTCCTAAAATTGTATGAGGTTTAAATGAAGCAGTGTATGGAAAAGCAACTTTCCTAGAGTTGGTTTCAGAGTTGATACACCATTAGAAAGTAAGTTATTTTCCCCCCTTTTCCATCCTCCCTCCCACCCTTGCTGCCGCCCTCCCCCGTTCTGGAGTCCAAATATTTCGGGAAAACTGATAAAGTAAATAAACATCACTCCTTAACTCTAAAATATCAACCTCAAGAAACTGGCATTCCAGTCTGGGTGGAGCAGATACATAGGTTTGATTGCACTCACAGATGATGAAACTTCTAGACTCTTCCTCCTGAGACTCCATTCTGGAAAGGTCTCCTGTCAAAAAACACAGAGATCAATCTCGTCCCAAAGGTCAACATGTTTGTCACCTCCTGTCTAGACTATAGCCATGCTCGCAACGTGGACCTCCCACAGGGAGCCATCCACTGACAGCAGATGATCCAGACGTGACAGCATGCCTGCTGGTTAGTCAGCCCACAGCCAGCCCAGCACACCCAGGCGGATTCTCAGCCTTGGCTGCTGTTTGACGTCAAGTCCAATTTATGATCTGGGCTCTTGAATTAAATCACCAGGCAGTGATGAGCCCGGGCTGCTGGAAGACCTTTTCATTCCACACAGCCCGCTGATAACTTGTTGGACATGGAGGTATTGGGACACGATGCAGATATCTTTTCATTGAGGTCTGTTTTTAATTCGAATAACTGGACCCATGTGTGCTTCTAGTTAACCATGTAGGTGTCACAGGGCTAAGAGGAGTTTGCTTTTTAGCCCTGCCTCCCCAGACCAGACACTGGGGTCCAGGACTTCTTAAAGGATTCAAGAAGTAAACTGAGCACAAAGAGGTTTTATTCAAAAGCTGAAAGTAGTTAAAATTAGCATTCGTGCCCTCATTCCACCCCCTTCACCAGGTCATTATTTTGAACTGCTTAGAATTCAAAATACATTTCTGACTACAAGTCCAAAAGGTGTCACACTGAGATATTTTTCCAGCAGGGATGGTATCATCAACATTCTCTATCAGCTCCTTTGATGACCAATATTTCTAGTGTGTTCATTCAAAAGTCACCCGCAAGACGCTGTGAGAAAGTACAATTATGTAATATAACCCAGCCCTGCAGGAGACAAGGGCTTTAGGCACGCAGCCTCAGTCGGTTGGGGGCAGCGGGACACAGTGGGTTTCTTTGAAAGGTCTGGTTTGTTTGTTTTTTGGTTTTTTGTTTGTTTTCCAGAATTCAACTTCTATCTTGAATTAAGTTAATCAACCTACCTTTGTTTGGCCTTTTGAAAAGAAGAGGCTCATCTTATCTACTACTTATAAATTTGCCAAAAACATGTTTACTTTTAGATGAACTTGGCTGCCAGCAATAGCAGTGAAAGAAGAGAAAGTTGTGGAGAGTAAGAAAGACAGCCCAGCAGAATTGGGAAAGATTATTAAAAAGGAGTAGAATGTTCTCTCCCAGAAAGTCAGAAATGAGAGAGAGAGAGAATATGAATATCAGAGATTGAGATTGTACCTTTATATTGAATTACTCAATCTGCCATGGTCTTCTGCATCAGCATCAAAACACCTGAGAGAACACGGAATCATAAACCAGACACCATCCTCCAGCCACAAATTACACGAGCTTAGAGTGCTCAGAGACAACAGCAGTGACAATATTAAAGAGAGTTTCATAAATAAATTATGCTCCATTTCTATCTGAACAACTCCCTACAGCCTCCTTGATTCAACACAGCTTCTGACAACCCTTTCAATTTGCATCATTCCTTTTCTTCCCATGAAATACCCTCCTGCAACTTGAGACAAGATGGAAGAGGCTACATAAGAATCTTTGCAACTATCTAAGATTCCATCCAAATGTACACAGTCCCCATGGGATCAGACAAATTTGCTCTTCAGTTTTCCGGGCACACAACTTTATAATATCAGGATTAACAGGAACTTGCACATTAATGCCTAGGAGGTTTTTTACCCTCTTGATATTCCTCAGATAAAACTCAAGGGGGTTAGGAGGTTTCCACATAGTTCTTTTTCCAAGCAGTCTGTCATTCTTGGTGCATCACCCACACTTTCCGAAAATGGCACAAAATCCAGCCAGACTCTTCCAAGAAAGGGATTATGTCACTCCTCAATCCTACGATGCCTCTGAAATAACCTAAACAAGTTTTCTTCCCACTGAAGAGGTATACCTTCAGTTCTTTCTATGGGCCAGGCATAAGATCTTGAATCTCTTAACTTTATTCTGTATTGATATAATGACAGAAACAGGAAATAGTGATTTTTTTCTAGATGAACACTTCATACTGAGTGACACCTTCTCATTGTGGTCCACATGCTTTAAACTGTTGTCTATTCAATATTTCCAAATCTTTCATCATTCCCTTCCCCTGTGGTTTTCTTTCCTAACTGCTAGATAGTTCTGAGGCAGGGAACTGGACCAATGGCATTAAAAGGAACAGAAGAGAGAAATGAAGAGTAACAATCCTCTTAGGCAATCATCTTAGTTGACCAAAAGGCAAGTCAGGCTGTATGAAAAAGCATAAACCACATATGTATACCACACACAAATCTTAGATCTTTACCCTCTGGTTTCTCACACTTAGATGAGCCTTTAAAGCAAAAGGAAGAAGAATCACTTCATAAGAAATCTGATTTGCAAAACACCTTTTTCTTGTGTGTGTGTGTGTGTGTGTGTGTGTGTGTGTGTGTTGGCTTTGAGGTTAAAAAAAATATGATGAGCTCTAAATTCCCAAATTGGTAGTACTACAAAATTATATGTGGAGATTTCCAGAACCTTTCCATTCTGAAACAAGTAAGCAAATAATTTTGTTTATCAGAAGACTCAAGATACTATTTATAAAAGTTTTGACTGGACTAGTCTAGAAACGCAGAGAAATACTACATAAGTGTAAATAGTGTGAATTTGTACCATTAGAATTCAATAATGGAAGTGTAAAAAGAAATATTAAATAAATGGACAAAGGGAAATACTGCATTAAAGAGAAATGCTTATGGGGGATATAAACTTAAGATAATTCTTGACATTTTTTCCAAAACAATTTACTATATTAAAATATTTAGTAATTCAACAAGTACTTATTACCTGCTATATACAAATCCCCTAAATAAAATATTGTGAATGACACACACACACAAAAATGAGCAAAATATACTTTGTAGATACAGAGAACTTAATATGTAGTTGAGGATACTAGACAAACATTGTAAACATATATGTATACATGTGTTTATATATGTATACATGTTTTATGTTTATATGTATACATGTTTTATGTTTATATGTTTACATATTTATGTATATACGTTTCCATCTGATATCCAAAAAACTGTGCAATTTGTGTAAAAGTACTTATTCTTATTTAATGTGAGAGAAAATTGAGGCTGAGAGGCAAAATTATTTGCGCTAAAATCACACAGAAGTAATAAAAGGCTCAGCCCAGCGTCAATCCTAAGTTAGCTGACACCAAATACACTAGAATTTGTTGCCTCTACACGTCAAAGTAATATGTCACAAGTGCCAAAAGGAAGGGATATGCAGAGTGTTATTGGCATTCCGTCCTGCTGAGGAGATCAGAAAAGATTTCATGGAGGTATTTAATCTGAGCCTTGAAGACAGGCAGCATTTTGACAGGCAGCAATGGGCATAGAGGAAATTGCATAGTGAGGAAAATCATTTAAAGAGAGCAAAAGGTAAACAGTTAGGAACTAATGCATACTTAAGGAACAGTGACCAACCCAGTGTGGCTGGATGGAATACAAGTTATATAAAGAAGAGTAGGAAGTGATAAGGCTAGAAATTTGGCTTGGAGTCAGGTCATTGAGTACCCTGAATTTCTCACAAAATAATATGAACACTTTTGTCTGCTAATGGAGAATTGTTGAAGGGTTTTTAATAGAGGAATGATATAATCAGAATAAAGCTTTGAAAAGATTAATCTGGCAGTAAGATGTAGAATACTTTGAAAGAAACTGAGGAGTTATGAGGCCAAGGTAATAATACAGATAAGATATAATGAGGGTCAGATCTACAATAGTGAGAGTAAAAATGGGAAGAAAGTGAGAGATAGATGTGAGGAATGTTGAACATATAGAATCAAAAGGACTCTTTGGCTAATTATATTAGAAAATGCAGGGAAAGAAGGAAACTGGTCTGAGTAACTAAGGGTAACGCTAATTATTGAAATTAAAAATAAACCAGAAAAGCATGTTTGTAGATAATGAGTTCAGATTTCACTGTGTCCAGTGTTCAGTGATATTTGTCATGAAAACATGTAGCTCTATGGCCTATCCTCCTTGCTGCATCCTCACCCCTATATGCACATCCGGAAGCCACAGTGATTTGACTAAGAACTTAGTTAGGCTTTATAAGTAGCCAGGTGTTTGTGTAATGCATAAACAAACCATTAAGAAGGATGTGGCCAAAAATGGGGCCATTACTTATTTCAAAGAAAGGCATGTGTTAGGGCAATACTAGCTGCTACGAATAGAAAGCCTAACAAATTTCAGTGGTCTAGCATTATAGAATTTACTTTTCCACTCATTTGAGTTTAGTTGCCACTGGCAGGAGAAGGGGCACTCCCTGTAGTCATTCAGGGACCCAGGATTATGAAAATTCTTTCATCTTGGCTTCCAAGGCCATCCTAGTATTATTGCCCAATTGGCAGGGAACAAGGGAGAGAATGAAAAATTTTATCAAAGACCTCTAGGGACCAAGCCTAAAAATGGTATAGATCACTTTTGCCCACATTTCTTTGGCCAGAATTCAGTCACATTGCTATAACTTAACTGTAAGAGAGGCTTAGAAATATGGAAATAACTACGAGGCCAAGAGGAAATAACTTTGTGAAACAGATGGTTGGCCTCTACCACTAGGTTGCAATTTCAAAGGTAGCGTGTAGGGCTTAAGGATAAACAAAAAAATCACAGCTCTCTCTATGGAAACACAAATTACTATTGCCACTGTGGAAAGAAGTGGCCTAACAGAGTATGGAGCATTTGACAAAATGAATTTCCTCTTTATATAGACCATATAGTATCTAAGTTTTTCTTAAAACTTGGGTTGGGGAAGTGTGTGTGTGTGTATGTGTGTGCGCGCGCGCGCGCGCGCGTGCATGTGTGTCAGTGGTAGACCACTCTGCTCATGCCTTTTTCCACAATGTTGATTTTCACTGTTACGGTGAATGTTATTCCAGACGTGAAAACGCAGACTTAGGAAATGCGCCATTGGCACTGCATCCCACAAAGAGTCCAGTGATGTAAGCGAATGGAACCTGGTGAAGATGAGACAAAGCCCCAGTGGATAGAAGGTAGGGTTTTCCAAAGAGACTGGAGATTTGTACCTTCGAAGTTTACCGAATTTCCCTGAAGACAGACAAGAACCTGGGCACCAAAGAGCAAGTTAAGGAACTGGTTTTGTGAAGACAGCTCTTATGGTTAACTTCTTAACTATGGAAAAAAACTGTATTAAATATGCAATTTTAAAGTCATGTATTACAAAACCCTATTTTTCACAACCCTTCTATAAAGTCTTCAAACTTTGCGTGGTATATAGAGGCAAATTGGAGATGTCATAACAAGACAACAGGTCTGCCCACAGAATGGCCCAGTCTGCATCCATAGACTGGGCTGCTACCACAGCCTTCCCCACAGTGAGGAGTGGCTCATAGCCCAGTGGAGAGCAGGGGGTGCTGGCCATTGCAGCAGCAGTGGTCAAGCACATGATTCAGTCAGCCACAGGGCAAGTTCCCCACTGCCCCTTACTAAGGCGATCCTTAGCCGGGGGGAAAATGTTGATATTGGGTCCAATTTTGATATAAAGGGAGTTACAAGTTTTAGCAAGAGCTCAAATTTACAGATAAAGATTCTGAAATCTCCAACTTTATTATGTTATAATCAGGGGAATGTAGAAAATGGACAAAGGAATGTGTTCGAAGGAGATATAAAAGATCACTGGACACTGTTGGTGCCCTTCCCAGATGTCCTCAGTTCTTAATTACAAACAGCCTGCACCTTTGACTCTCTTCAGAGGACTGACCCAGTATTATTGGAGCTGCTTTTCCCATGTTCAAAGAGCCAGAAGGGCCTAGGAGGTTTATGACCCTCACCTCCCCAGAGTGACACGTAGCCAATGACTGTCTGTCTGGTGTGGACGTGTGAAAGCTCAATCCCTTGTTCTGCATGGGGACAGACTCTGGCAGAGATTCCCTCAGGAATCACACTGGAGCTGAGACATCATCTGAGATGGCACCGCTGCTTGGCTTGTTCCTGTCTCCCCATTCATTGGTTGATTTTTCTTAAATGTACTTCATCAAATTATAGGCATCTGAACTCTCATCTCCAGTTTTGTTTCTGGTGAACTCCAACTAAGACGCACATAATGGGGATGCCACCACTGTGGTTGTGGTAGGATTTAATGTTTTTGATTTACTAAGATAAGCACCGTATAAGGATTGCTAGATTTAGCACTGAGAGATTATTGCTTCTAATTCCCCCACTAGTCACACAAATTGACAAGGGAACAAGGAGTAACCTATGTAAATGCCCATGTCCTGGGCACTGTCACTGTCATCAACTGTCAATCATCCTTCCCTGAAAACCACATGTCCCCCACATTGCTGCTAAATCCATAAACAAAAAAATAGAGGTAGAAGGAATTTTTAAATTCTTGCAAGAAGACACAGGGTAAATTCAGTGGCTTCATGGAGTCTAAATCAGATGCACATTAGACTTTAGGGAGTCTAAATAAGACACGTTAGATGGCACCAGAACTGACTTGGTGAGAAGGTGGGTACCTGGGATTTCCGTTTATCCGATGCACAGTATCACAAACAAACTCAAGCAGTAAAATAATTGAAGGCTTTGAACTGAAAGGAATCTCAGAGAAGTCCCATTCTATTCCCATAGTTTATTACAAAAGTCCATGACAATAAATCCCTTGGCTAACAACTGAATTATCACACAAGTTCAAGTCTTTGACTTCCCCTATCTTTCTAGTATACCACATAGCCTTTCAAGTTCTTATTATTGCTAGTAAGAGTATTACTGTTGCTATATGTTGGGTACTTGGCTAAGTTCTTTACATTCAAAGTTTTATTTAATATTCCCAATAATCTGTAAGATAGATGCCCTTTTTCCAGTTTTACAGAAGAGGACGTGAACTTAGAAGAGATCCACTTAATTGACATCCTGTAGCTTACTGTGGCCTAGAACTTCAAAGACAAAACCTGAATCCAAAGCCCATGTTCTTCTCACCATGTAAACCACCTGCCCTCATTCACTGACTGACACGCTGAAAGTCCTTTACCCTCCAACTTGGCCAGTAATTACTAGACCATGCCCTGCAATAATTATAGAACTTTATAGTCATATAATCTTCTATCATCCCCTTCCCTTTTCAGTAGATAGATAATCTGTCCAATCCATACTAGAATCACTTACTTAAGCAGAGAAAGCTTAGGAATTTTGCTTAGCTCATGCAGCTTTGGGGTCAATTTTTTTCTTCCCTTTCTTTTGGGAAGATATGTTTGGAGCCTCTTTGTCACCTCATTGTAGGATGCTTCTACCAGAAAGGTTCATCTAACAGCATTCTTTCCACAAGAACAAAGACAGAAATCACCGAGGCACTGAGGTAGAAGGGAAGAGCATTGGACACAGAACAAGGGAATCTAAACATTAGTCCCAGAAAAGGGACGGAGCTTTCATCCGTAAATATTCTGGACTTCAGTGTTGAAGTGAATGATGGCTCCTGTAGGAGAATCACCCCAGGGAACATCATTATCATCAAATTAAATAATTGCTCAAATTATTATTGGAAATCCTTTGAAATTGCTCTGAGAAACAGCCCTACGGGGTAAATTATTTTCCAGAATAAAACCTGATTCTTTATCCAAAATAAAATCCTAGCTTTTGCTCTTCAATATGAAACCATGAGCAAGAAAGCACAGTCCCCTCCAAGCCTTGGTTTCGCCATCTGTATGATGGGAAAACAATAATACCTGGAGGTGTGAGAACAAAATGAGGTGATGCGTGTAAATGTATCCCGGCCCGCGGGATCGTCGAAGCAGGCCCTGGAGGAGGGAGTGGGAATTTGGGGAACAAGAGACACGAGAAATGGAGACAAGACAGTGCTCTGATCAAGTCTCGTTTAATGGCAGTAATGCAGTGCCTTATATACACTTGGAGAGGAAGGGGTTGGGCCAAGGCAGAAATGATCTCATTTCAGAGGGCGCGGCCAGGCAGGTTTCGGTTTCAACGGTCGGTCGTCATGTTGCGCCTGCGCTAGGAAGTAACCATTTTGCTACGAAGTAACAATTTTCGCGCGCGCGGGAAAGATGGGTGAAGAAGAAGCAGGAAGAGCGCCATCTTGTGTGAGGTATTTAATACAGGGAAAAAGACAAATCTGGGAAGGAGGTGAGAGGTGGAAATGAATAGAGCTCAGGCGTCTAATCGTCAATAATTACTCGCTATGGCCGGGGCGCGCAGCTCCGGACAGGTCCCCCTTTTTATTGTTTTATGACAAGAGAACGACCCCCCGGGAACTGCGCCTGTCTTAGGTTGGGTCAACTCATCCCCACCTTCTAGGCCCGTCATGGGATAAGGCAGCAGCAAAGGCGGCCCTCCTGTCTTAGGCTCCGGTGGAGATAGTGTCCTCTTACCCGTCATTGACTGTCCAGTTCAGCACACAGGGGAGGTGGTCTTATTGAGGTAAATAAGACTCACCATTTTCAGTCATCTCAAGGCGATGATAATGGACCTGTATAGGTTTGGCCTGGAAGGCCTCGATTTGTTGTCTGACGAATGCCATAAGCTTATTAAGGATTATAGGCCCGAGAGTGAGGAAGAGTAGAAGAGTAAGTAAAGGACCAAGAAATGGCAGGAGATAGGGGAGAAGTCCATCGAGTCCCGTCCACAATGGATTGGCGGCTAGGCCCTTTCTGCGCTTTTCTAGTTCTTCTTGTAAAGTCTTTATCTTATCTCTGACAATTCCGGATTTGTTGGCGTAAAAACAGCACTTTTCCTGTAAAGCCAAACAGATCCCTCCCTGTTCTGCTGTTAATAAATCTAGACCTCTTCTATTTTGGAGAACTACTTCAGCTAATGAGTCTACTTGGTCTTGTAAATCTTGTATAGTACTGGATAAGGTCTGTACATCTGAAATTAATTGGTTGGATAATTTAGTATATTGGGTTAGTGAGACCCCTAGGCCTGTGGCTCCTGTTGTAAAAGCAGTGGTGATTCCTAGTCCAGCCAATAAGGGAATAAATTGTATGGCTCGTTTCGGTCTATAAATAAAATGTTCAATAGCGGGGATGGGGATAGGTTCATCTCCAGGAATGATATCAATGTCGGGGAGAAGAGTGGCCAGAACACAAAGCCCTGTCCAATTTGTAGGTAGATAAGTATATGCCATGTTGTTTCCACAGACGAAGACCGAGCCATTTACAGCACACAAAGGGTCGGTGGCATGGATTATGGAGGTACAGTTGTCAAACACAACATAGCCTAGATCAATTTCTTTAGTGCTATTATATGATGGTGAAAAGAGGCAAAAGGAATTAGAAAACGTCATCGGTTGAACTAAGAGGGGAGAGATAATAGGACAGGAATTATTTACCAAGGATTCATTTGAGTAATTGACATAGGACAACAAAAAGTTAGGTATAGCTAGAGGAATAGGGGGGCCCATTTTAAGACAAAGCCAACAATCGTGGGCTAGGCTTGTATTGGACATTTGAAGTAAATTGTAAGTAGCATTGAGGATATCAAAAGTTTGAGCATCGAGCCTAAAATTATCTCTAATCTCAGGCAGGGCTAAGGGGTGATATTGAAGTTCAGGATATAGAGCTTTATGAATCTTTTCTAATTTTTTTTGGACGGTTTTAATTCTTGCAATATCTAATGGGCCTCCTCCATCAGAAATATGGATGGGAGCAGTAGTGCTCCAACAAACAGGCTTTCCTTTTTGGCCGTTACAAGAAGATTGTACAAGTTTATTAGTGGTTCCTAATACTTGTACGTCATTGGTACTTCCAGTTTGTGTTTTTAGTAACGTGGCCGTATAGTATGTTTTATTGCCTGATTTGCATTGTTGATAGGAAGTATAACAGGAACTATGTACAGAAGATTGGAAAGAGCTACAAGGGCATTCTAGGAGCGGCCCATTAGGCGAGGTGTCTCTTGGGGTAGACTTACATTTCCACGACTGGTCTGGCATTAAGTACGCTATCTTGCCCGAGCAAGTCACCTGGGTGATTCTGTCTGACGGAGGTTCAGATATTTGTCCCCCTCTGCAGTCACAAGGCTGGCCGTATTGTTTTCGTAGTAATCCTCTTGCTTTACGAGGGTCACCAAAACCTGCATAGACTGTCACTATGTTATATAGAGCGATTATTCTCCAAAGGAATCTCATGTTAGACTTCATTTCCTGAAAAACAAAAAGGAAGAAACTTCTCAGGGAGATTTATCTTCCCTGGACTGACAATGGTTATGATTTATTTGTCTTACCAATCTTTCAGGCAGCCATCTGGCTGCATCATTCTTTTGTGAGAAGATGCATACTGAGCCTCTTCCCCAAATCAAAACTGGATCGGGGCCATGCCATGAATTATCAAGTGGATCTTTCCATTTTACCATTGCAAACTGTTTTTGAGATTCAGGATGCCAGAAACGGTCGGCAGCAGATTTTCCATGACTGTCCAAATTTAAAAAATTAAGGATAAACAGGGCATGATTGAGTATGTTTCTGGGGGTACCCTTCACGGGGTACCAGCTCCCCCCTTTTAATTTTGTGATAACAGTTTTTAATGACAGATGGGCTCTTTCTACTATACCTTGTCCTTGGGGATTGTAGGGAATGCCTGTGGTATGTTTAATTTGTAGGGTATTGCAGAATTGTAAAAAGGTTTTGGCTATATAACCAGGGCCATTATCTGTTTTAATTTGTTTGGGTATTCCTAAAATAGAAAAGCAGTGTAATAAATGAGCTACGACATGTTTGGTGGCCTCTCCTGTTTGGAGAGTTGCACTAATGAATCCACTATAGCTGTCTATGCATACATGGATATATTTTAGTTGACCAAATTCTAAGTGGTGAGTAACGTCCATTTGCCAAATTTCATTGGGGATGAGTCCTCGGGGGTTAATTCCTAAATGAGGAACAGGTAAATACGTTATGCAGTTGGCGCATTGTTTAACTATTTGTCAAGCTTGTTCTCTAGTAAGTTTAAACATGAGTCTTAAGGTTTGGGCGTTTAAATGATGTAAGGCATGTGCTTTTTGTGCTTGTTGTAAATTGTCTGTAGTGACTGTGGCTATGGTTTTTGTTGCCATGTCGGCTGTTGCATTACCTTGTGTTAAAGGTCCCGGTAATCCTGAATGTGCTCTGATATGCCCAAGAAAAAAGGGAGTAGTCCTTTTTTGAATAAGTTGTTGACATTGTAAAAATAAGTTAGCTGTGTCTGAAATATGTTTAATTTGAGGCACGGTCTCTAAGAGGGGTATTGAATGAGCCAGGTAGGCGCTGTCTGTGTAAATGTTAAGTGGCTGACAAGGAAAAGCTGATAATGCTGCAATTATAGCTTGCAATTCGACTAGCTGAGCTGATGTATAAGTGGTCTGGAATTTAACGACTACATTATTGTAGGTGTAAGCGGCAAGTCCTGTGGAAGATCCATCAGTGAAAATTAGTAATGCGTCATTGAGGGGTTCTTTACTGGTAATATGGGGAAACACAAATGCATGAAGTTTGCAAAATTGAATGAGTTTGTTAGGTGGGTAATGGTTGTCAATTGTGCCAGTGTAAGAAGCGCAAGCAATTGGCCAGGCTTCCGTATTTTGTAACAGCCAATGGATGTGTGATTGAGTGTAGGGCTGTATAATGGCAGAGGGTTCTATTCCAAAGTACTTTCTACTGTTTTCTCTTCCCAAGATAATTAGATCAGCTATGGCATCATAATAAGGCAACAAAACCTTTTTAGGGGAGGAGGGCAGGTGTACCCACATAATGGGATTGCTCTGCCAGAATAAGCCAGTAGGGGTTATTGTTGTGTTAAAAATAATGAATATTAATGGCTGAGAATAATCAATACTGGTAACAAATTGTGTTGCAATGGCATATTCCACCTGTTGGAGTGCTATTAATGCTTCTTTAGTAATGGACCTGGGGGATTTTGGATTAGAGTCTCCTTTTAATATATCGAAAAGAGGTTTTAACTCTCCTGTAGTGAGTTTTAAGTATGGCCGAAGCCAATTTATGTCTCCCAGTAATTTTTGGAAATCATTTAAAGTTTTTAAATGATCACGACGTATAACAGCCTTTTGATTAATGATTTTAGGTCCATTAATTTGAAAACCAAGATAGGTGTATGGATCTTGTAATTGTACCTTTTCTGGGGCTATTTGTAGTCCGACTGCTGTTAACTCTTGTTTGAGTTGGGCAAAGCACTGTAAGACTTGTTCGCCAATTTCCCCTGCTATTAAAATATCATCCATATAATGTATAATATACATTTGTGTCCATGTTTTTCTGACTGGCTCTATAGCAGCAGCTACATATTTTTGACACAAGGTAGGACTATTGGCCATACCCTGAGGTAAGACTTTCCATTGATAGCGCTTCATTGGTTGTTTAAAATTTGTAGATGGAAGACTAAAGGCAAATCTTTTTTGGTCAGCAGGGTGAAGGGGAATTGTAAAAAAGCAGTCTTTAAGGTCAATAATGATTTTAAAATATTTTTGAGGAATCGCAACTGGTGAAGGCAATCCTGGTTGTAAGGCACCCATAAGGATCATAGTGATATTTACCGCCCTTAAATCTTGCAAGAGTCTCCATTTGCCAGACTTCTTTTTAATAACAAAAATAGGTGTATTCCAAGGAGAATTACTTTCCACAATATGTCCTGCTATCAGTTGTTCCTGCACTAACTGTCGGGCAGCACTTAGTTTATCATTGAGTAAAGGCCACTGATCAACCCAAATGGGCTCATCTGACTTCCAAGTAATGGGGTCAGCGCACCTTTGGGGTGCAGGTATGTCAGTGGCCTGAGCTAAAAATTTCCAAACCCCTTTTTATCAAGTTGTCCTGAAACCAGTATAGGCTGTGGAATACCGTTTTCTCCTTTTCCAAGACCTTTGCCAGGGGTGTATCCTTGAGTTAACATTTGTGCAGTAACTATATCATTTGGACTACACATTATAATTTTCATTTGAGAGAGCAGATCTCGCCCCCAAAGGTTAACAGGTAGGTAAGGGATGACAAATGGCTTAATAAGGCCTGAATTGTTTTCTTTATCTGTCCATGTTAGGTACTTAGAACTTTGTTTAGGATTACTGCTTTGTCCAATTCCTCTCAAGTGAGTTAAAGTCTCTGTAGTAGACCAATGAGAGGGCCAATCTTCCTGTTTAATGATAGTTACATCAGCCCCTGTGTCTATTAGTCCAGTGAATGCCTTCCCGTCTAACCATAAGGTTAGAGAGGGTTTTTGATTTGTAATTGGTTGCACCCAATATATGTCTGATGATCCGAAACCTTTTATATTTCTATTAGAGTGTTGGATATTATTATTTGTTTTGACCAAAGGTAGCAGGATTAACTGAGCTATTCTAACTCCTTGAGGGACAGTAATAATACTATCAATAGCTCTGGCCATAATTTTAATTTCTCCTTCATAATCATTATCGATAACTCCAGGGAGGACTTGTAAGCCTCTCATGGTGACACTACTTCTTCCCAAAAGCAGCCCAAGAGTGTTAGGTGGTAAAGGTCCATATATTCCGGTATTTAAAGTTTGTGGTCCCATTTCAGGTGTTAGTACTGTGTGGGAGGTGGAACTGAGGTCCAGCCCTGCACTTCCTGGGGTTGCTCTACTAAGTTTTGAAATGGATTGCTGTTGCTGGCTGGAACAAAGCTGACTGCCCCATATGCTTGTTTCGGGGCCTGAGGCTGGCCCCTCATCCCGTTTCCCTGCCTAGGGGATAAAGGATTTCCTTGACTGTCAGTTTTAGATTTACATTCGTTTGCCCAGTGCCTTCCTCTTTTACACCTTGGGCAAAGGCCTGGAATTTTTGCTTCTGGATTTTTATTTTGGTTTTCATGGCAATCTTTTGCAAAGTGTCCCCTTTTACCGCATCTAAAACATCCCCCTTTATCTCTACCTTTGTTAATGAGGAAGTCTCTTACTGTTTGGCCGCTAAAAGCGGCGGCCATTGCTAGGCCTTGTTGATATGAGGGCCCAATATCTGAACAAAGGCGAATGTATCCTGTTAAATCTGTTTTCTTTCGATAAGGTCTGATTGCCGCTTGGCAGGCGGGGTTAGCGTTTTCATAAGCTAACTGTTTAACATAATCTACACCCGTTTCTGCATTTCCAAAGATTCTACCTGCCGTGGTCATAAGTCTATGCACAAAGTCTGAAAATGGCTCATCAGGTCCTTGTTTAACTGCTGTGAGCGAGGCCCCTGGATCTCCTTTAACGGGAAGTTTTCTCCAGGCTTTTGTAGCGGCAGCCTGGATTTGCGAGAACAATCCAGGATCATATTGCATTTGGGCCTGAGTGTCTGCATAATTACCTGAACCAGTTAACATATCAAAATCCCAACCGTTTCCTGCCTGTTGATTTCTTTTAGCCGTGTCTCTACAATTTTCAAAGAACTCTGACTTCCAAATTAAATGGTCTCCCCCAGAAAGGACTGCCCTAACTAAGGTATTCCAGTCTGTAGGAGTGAGCCAATTCTCAGCTACAGATTCCACTATAGCAAGAGTATATGGAGCAGTAGCCCCATACTGAGAGGCAGCAGTCTTTAACTCTTTTATAATAGTAAAGTCAAATCCAGTATGATGCCTCCAAGCCTGTCCCCGTTCATCTATGGTTTCAGTGACCGGAAAAACGTCTTTGGGGGAGGAGTCTTCTCTATGTCGGCTAGCAACTAACCCCCCTTTTTGAACATGTTGTCCAGGCCGCTGAGGTGGGCGCAAGGAACCCTCCATAGCGTCTGAGTTGGGTATTTTTTCATTTCCTGTCTTTAGCTTTTGGAGCCTAATTATCAATGATTGATGTAACTCTTCAAGTTTAATTTGTTCCTCTAGTTGAGCAATTTTTTGTTTTAATTCTTCTTTGGGATCTATTGCTGCCATAACAATGGGCGCAGAAGCCTCATTATGTGTCTTATTATATGGGGGCGGGTATGAAGTAAGGGGAGGCAAATCAGGGTTGTGATATTTAGCCGCCTCTTCCTCTAAATCATCCCAATTTATGTCTGATTGATTAGGCTTATTAATTTCCTCCTCTTTTTGAAGCATCTGTAAAATTGGGTATTTTTTTGGTTTGTTTTCGTGTGGCATTTCTTTATCTGTTACAGAAGGAGACTTGATTTCCTCATGATCACTTTCGAGGGAAATGAGATCCTCCTCAGTATCTTGCGGAGGCTTTGTAAGGTTAGAGCGGGAGCTAACCTTTAAAATATGCTCTGTCTGAGCGACCGCAGCCATGACTTGCGGATCGGCCTCCTTCTTATCTATTAAATCTCTAATGAGGTTCCAATAAGAGAAGGCGGTCACAGGAATTTTTTCTGGCCCAAAAGTATTATAATAGTCCTGAAGACAATCCCCTACTCTACGCCATCTTTTAATATCAATAGTTCCTTCCTGTGGGAACCAAGGGCAAGTGTCTTTTACAAAATCAAAAAATTTAAACAAATCATTACCTTTAACCTTTACTCCTCGTATCTTTAAAGCCTCTTTTAATTGTCCTACATAGATCTGATGTTGGCTTAATTCTTGTCCCATTTCGGACGCGTCACTTACCTTCGATTCTGACGCGGCAGGTTCCCGCGGTGATCGGAAGAGTTCACTTTCTTTTGTCTTCGTTAGCGGTCGACCGTCCTTTGGCGTCCTCTTCCTCACGGAGTCCCTCGTTTCCAGGTCCCTGTTCGGGCGCCACGTATCCCGGCCCGCGGGATCGTCGAAGCAGGCCCTGGAGGAGGGAGTGGGAATTTGGGGAACAAGAGACACGAGAAATGGAGACAAGACAGTGCTCTGATCAAGTCTCGTTTAATGGCAGTAATGCAGTGCCTTATATACACTTGGAGAGGAAGGGGTTGGGCCAAGGCAGAAATGATCTCATTTCAGAGGGCGCGGCCAGGCAGGTTTCGGTTTCAACGGTCGGTCGTCATGTTGCGCCTGCGCTAGGAAGTAACCATTTTGCTACGAAGTAACAATTTTCGCGCGCGCGGGAAAGATGGGTGAAGAAGAAGCAGGAAGAGCGCCATCTTGTGTGAGGTATTTAATACAGGGAAAAAGACAAATCTGGGAAGGAGGTGAGAGGTGGAAATGAATAGAGCTCAGGCGTCTAATCGTCAATAATTACTCGCTATGGCCGGGGCGCGCAGCTCCGGACATAAATGTGATTCTGAAACTAATATTCTTCACTCAGATAAGACAGAGATGGAAAGTCCATCGTGGCCACTTTTAATTGGGTAAAGTATCTTGCTTTGCTCATCCCTAGCAAGACGGGATAAACAGCTTAAGAGGTTATGGTGACATTGACCATTCTTGCTTCTTTGTTCCCAGAAATAAAAGCACCACATTCAAAAGTTACTCAATACACTAGTCATTCCAAAAAAGTTCCCACCAACAGAAAACATTGCAGTGACAGAGTGGTTTTCTTTAATTTTCTATTATTTTGATGTCTTGAGAGAGATCATTTTGAGCTTTTTTCTCTAAAACATAAAACCTCTGAGTCCGAAAATCCGTGGACTTCACTTTTCCGTGAACAGCATTTAACATGCACGAAGAAGAATTTATGGCCTATGATGAGAGTCTACTTCTTTGATAAGGGGTCTAAAATATACTTTGCAAACACATGGCCATGACCTCCCTGAGCCAATCACGGGACACATGAAGTGACGTGTGTGGGCCAACTGTGGAATTTGGCTTGACTTCAGCTTGCAGTCACCTCCCTTCTCTAAAAATTCTTTAAATACTGTAAGACCGGTGTGTATGTAGAGGGTTCAGGGGAAGAGGTGTAAGGAGTTGTTAGCAAAAGACAACAGATGAGCATGAAACTTGAACAAGCTGCTGGGGGCATTCCACGTGTGAGGCTTGGCGGCTATTCCATGGTCCTCTGGAGATAGTGATGAGTTTATTGGAAAGGACAATATTTACAAAAAAAATTCATTTTTGGAGAGAGAGGTGTGTATGTTATATAGAGAAAGCCCTTGTAATCCAGATCACACTGAAGGTCTATTTGTGAAAGTGCTTAGACTGGCTGACTTGACTGGAGAACCCGCATTTAAGCATGAGCATTGTACACATGCTCACAGTTTACTATAAATCCAGGGACTTTCCAAGAACAATGTGGCTGTTATGTGCCTGCCCATGCTTGACATGTGCACCTGAACTTTCTTGAAATCCTTATTTCATATTCACTTGCACAATCCCAGGCAAAGGTAAAAGCAACATATAGAGTTGCTGATGTGGAACATCACCAGCAACTTCAGAGTTTATATTCTAAATATGGCATGGTGTATGGTAGCACTACAGAGTTCAGACACAGAGTTAGCGGAAAGATCCACATTCCAATCTACTCTGAGTCTCTGACTTGGCTTTCCCATCAAGAAAATATTTGCCTTAAACTAAATCCTGTTTTATGCAAGTCTGTTTTATTAACAATGTCGATTTCATCACATAGCATTAAAAATTTTGCTCCGGGTACAAAATTTGCTCTGTGTTTCTGTAGAGAAAATCTTCCCAGAATGAAAACATTTTTAAACAGAAAAGCAGAAGGCTAAATTTTTTACAAAAATATGCCTGTGATCTTTTTATGTATTTGCCCTATTGAATTGTATCTAAATTCATTAATTGAATTAAAATGGCAAAACACCATCTTGTGTTTTCTTTAATCATTATTCAAATAGAATAAATTATTTTAAAATACAAATTCTAGGAGCAAATAGCCCATAGCCTCTTTTAGAGTTTTATAAGATTTTATTGCCTGAATGTTCTTGTTTTTCACCCAGAAAAAATCTTCCTTTGCAGAATAATCTGGTCCTATTAACTATTTGACTTTGCGTAAAGTTACTTCCTCCCACCCCATATTTGTTTTCTCACCTATATATGGAAAGGTAGGTTAAGTGGTTCTAAGTGCCCTTCTAGCCCTAAATGTTCTAGAATAATATGATCCCGTGGTCCCACATCATTCTATAAAAATGTTTTCACAGCCCTTGTATTTAGTTCTCTATTGCTCTACAATAAATATTTTATTGTGTTCTAAGGGCCTGGAAGAATTAATGGAGGACTTAGTTACTAATCTACATCCTAAGTCTACAAGCACAGGGAAAAGTAATAAAACTGTTTTTAAAACATAGTCCATTAACATAAGAGATTCTGTGTGGAAAGTTAAAAAAAAGATGGAAGATACTATCTTGAGATATCATCCTCATTCAAGACAGTTACAAACTGATGCATAGATGGTTAAACAATTTGAACAAGTATTACCTCTAGCAGAACCGAGCCAGGAAAAGGGAAATATTATTGGGCATCTACTATGTTGTAGGGAGCATATTAGGTTTGTTTCACATATATTATCTCAACAACTTTCCAGAGTAGGTGTTTTCTTCTCCCTTTTCAAAGATGAGTTAACTAAGATCAGAAAGATTGTGGTACTTACTGCTACAAGTTATTCCTAACAGCTACTTTCAAGTATAGAGTTGAAAGAGTAGTATTTTTGGCTATAAGTAACAGAATATCTGATTGACAGTGAACTAATCAAATAATATTTTATATTTTTTAAATAAGAAGTCTGGAATTAAGTAATTTAAGGATTTGTTCAGCTGGATACTTGGGTCCACTTCTCTGCGATTCTTTTTTTTGTTTTTGTTTTTGTTTTGTTTTTGTTTTTTTGTTTTTTTTTTTTTTGAGGCGGAGTGTAGCTCTGTCGCCCAGGCTGGAGTGCAGTGGCCGGATCTCAGCTCACTGCAAGCTCCGCCTCCCGGGTTCACGCTATTCTCCGGCCTCAGCCTCCCGAGTAGCTGGGACTACAGGCGCCCGCCACCTCGCCCGGCTAGTTTTTTGTAATTTTTTTTAGTAGAGACGGGGTTTCACCGTGTTAACCAGGATGGTCTCGATCTCTTGGCCTCTTGATCCGCCCGTCTCGGCCTCCCAAAGTGCTGGGATTACAGGCTTGAGCCACCGCGCCCGGCCCTCTGCGATTCTTAACATGGGCACAGGATGGCCACAGGTCTAGATCACAGACTGAAGTTGACAGAATAAATGGACTAAAATTGTCAAAACCTAAAAGTTCCTGGAGAAACATTCACCACTTGTCCCATAGTCTAATTTCATCCAGAAAGGCAATTATGGAAGTCAAAAGTGAGTACAGAATCATTTGGAAATATAGCCACCATGAGGTGATCCAATTAGAGTCATGAGTAAGCTACATATACTCAGTGAAGACCAACTAAGGTAAACAAACAAGATCTTCTTCTTCTCAAAGTCTCTTTAAAGAAACAAATGAAGCTGTTGACATGATAGATGGGTTCTGTCTTCAATGATGCACAGATGAGATTTGCCACCCATCCACACTAGTAATAAACGTTAATTCTATGAATTTGTGTTCATAGTTAAAAATAGCAAAAGTTTATAGCAGTGCGCCATGTCACCCATGACTTGCCCTAACCTTATAAGACTCTGGGGTTCCTCTTGCATATGTGTTTATGAACCAGTAGAACCTGGGCACAAACACCCAGAACTGTGTAGTTCTACGCCCTGTCCTTCCAGTACAAGATGCTGTATATTCCCATAGCTTGCAAACAATAGCTCTAAGATGTCTTATTTTATGAAATAACTGCACATCTTTCTACAAGATCCTCCTGCATTTGGTCTTCCTCATCTCTTCTATTAAAATGGTCTCTATCTTCTGTGTTTTGTTACTCCTTTCTTTTATTCTAAAAAAATTTCTCACCAGCTTGTAGTATCTATTTTAGAAGTTATGGACGTATCAAATCTCTGGAATAGATACGCTTCTTTACATTCCAGTAAAGTACTTTCCAGATGTCCCTGAGAATTCACATTTCCAGCAGGTTTGTAGAATTGATGTTGGCACAATTCCTACTAGCCTTTCTGTCTCATGTGGCTGAAGCAGATGAAGCAGAATGCTCATAGTATATAATTAGAAGAAGAATTTGGTGTGCAAAGAGGACAATTTCAAATAGTGAATCTCATATAGTCATTGTCTCCTTTTATGGGAGAAAAAGCTCCATAAACATATATATACATATATAAGTTTTCATCTCCCTTTTTAAAGATGAGATAACCAAAATCAGAGATTGTGGTACGTACTGCTACAAGTTATTCTAACAGATACTTTCAAGTATGGAATGGAAAGAGTAGCATTTTGGCTACCAGTAACAGAATATCTGATTGACAGTGAACTAATCAAATAATATTTTATTTATATATACACATATAATTCAAGGAAAAAACCATCACTTATGATTTTTGAATACTTTCTGGTTTTCTAAAATTTTGATAGGCTCCTTTCTCTTCAAGCCCTGGAAAACAACAGAGGCTAATATATAACCTGCAGTTGATAACAATGCCCTTACTCTCAGGCTATGACCTTCTAGAATAACGTCTGGCCATCTGGCCATATCAATAATTAGCACCTCTTGAGAGGTGTGCAGGACGGTAAGCGAGAGCACTGAACTAGATGCAGCAAACTGGATAGAAGAGGAGGAAACCAAGGAGAGAAACCTTTCTCAGGGATGAATATACACCTAATCTGGTAGTAAGATTTGGGCAGTGTGGATATGTTCCCCCTGGGTGTTTGATATGAGAGTTCAGCTACCTGTGATACCATACCAGGCAGGCAGAGCAAAAGCCTACTGCCCTCACCAGCGGCCACGCCCCCAGTGGCACAGAAAGATATGCTTGAGAAGCAGATAGGAAGGTGGGGGCTCTAGGCTCAAACCAAACCCTGTTGTTGCGACCTTCCACACATCGCTTTCCTTGTGTATGTCTGCTCCCTCCTTTCTAAAATGAGACAATTTTAATAATTCACATTAGAACATTCCTGAGAGCACTTTCAACCCCCAAGTACTATAGCTGGGCACATGTGCTCTAAACTCCAGCCAGTTCACCTAACAAAAGGGAGAGGGGAAAGAATAGATTTGACATTTATTTATTTATTTATTTATTTTTCAAGATGGAGTCTCGCTGTGTTGCCCAGGCTGGAGTGCAGTGGCCGGATCTCAGCTCACTGCAAGCTCCACCTGCCAGGTTTACGCCATTCTCCTGCCTCAGCCTCCCAAGTAGCTGGGACTACAGGCGCCCGCCATCTCGCCCGGCTAATTTTTTTATACTTTTTAGTAGAGACGGGGTTTCACCGTGTTAGCCAGGATGGTCGCGATCTCCTGACCTCGTGATCCGCCCGTCTCGGCCTCCCAAAGTGCTGGGATTACAGGCTTGAGCCACCGCACCTGGCCTGACCATTTATTTTCATACGTTTGCTCCCCTGACTTATTATTTCTTTGAACTTCATTCACATAAGAGTCACCTGTATGTGTGACAGGATAGGGGTTTTCCTCTCCTTTGACCCCCTTTTTCTTTCCCCACTTCCTCTACCACCCCCGACATTCGTACTCTTTCCCTCAAAGGGGGTCTTTGAGGAAAGCAGAAGAGCATCTGATTATGAAAACATAAAAGTTATGCTCAAATTACTGGTTGATATTACAGTCAGAAGACATTATTTTTCTTATAAATGGGAAACCATGTGAAGTTTTTCCATCCTTCACGTGAAGCCTAAGGAATTATTACCTTCCCTCCAGGTCAGAGTTCTCAACTCAAGGAACCTTTAATTTCACCCAAGGCCGAAAGAAATACCTAGCAGTTCTGTTTAAGTCCAAACACTTAGTAAGTACTTTAGGCCTAAGAACTTAGAATTGTTTGGAAAAATGCTATGCATAAATTGAAAGAAAAAATAGTTGACATTTACTCTTAAGAGTGAACTTACCATGATTGCTTAGCTAATGGGATGTGTCTGCCTATCGGGTACTGTGCAAGTTCTAACCCTTGGAATTAGATCGGGCATAGCCACCCTCATTTCTATTGCACATTGATTTTTGAGGGTGCTGACTTTTTTATCATCGAACTCCCAAATGCCCAGCTTTGCTAAGATATTACTTCACTGTAAGCAACACAGCACTGATATTAAAACAGTCATTCACATGATGTCCAACAGAAGTTGTCCTGCTTTCCTCAAAAATTTAAAGCTTCCATTGAAATGGTGCCTCTATGAATTTGCTGCTGTGCCCCAGAGCACCTTGGAACAGAGTTCAGAAACTACAGCTGTAGTTCCTGGGGAAGAAAATAGTTGGAATTTGAACCAATTTTGTTCTGATCCCCTGGGGACCAGAAAAACCAAGGGGAGAAAAGATGGGTACAAATATGGACAGAACCCTAAAGGTAGCAAAGAGAGGGACAGAGAGGAGGGACACTTAGTGGTCCATCTGGTCATGGACTAATGAACTGGTAGTTGACTCAAAGGAAAAGTAAAGTGAAATACCCCACATTCTTATGGACATAATTAAGTATATCTATCTTTCACTAAATTAAGACCAAGCAAATGATCTAATTCATTTCAGTATTCTTCTACATGCCTACTTGAACACATACTGTTGTATTGAATTTCCTTACCCAGAACACTGAACTTAAATCTAATTGCAGTAGAATGTGCTAATTAATTTGTTCCAATTTATTTTATACCCCTGAGGTCAGAGCTTCTTATAACTGAATACACCGATTGATAGAGATTCAGAAGGTTTTGCTACTTGTTCTGCTATTGGGATCCCTCCATGTTCCTACTGGAAATCTGAGATGAGGATTGGATTTTTGGTTTATTTTGTATTTCAGACTAAGTACCTAAGGGAAACAAGTGTCTGGCAATGAGTGAAGTCCACAAGTGTATTCCCACCGATTTTACCTCGAAAATGGTATTTGAGAGAGTTGATTCCATGGTTTTCTATCATGTGAGCTACAGTATATGATGAAACTACTCCCTAACTTCTGTTAGCCTTTGATTTGCTAAAGTAATCAAAGTGTCAGATATGGCTGTATCATCGTTTGCCAGGAAAACATGACAAAAGTGTTGTTGTCCCAGAAGATCAAAAGAATGAGTTCTTTAAAATAATTTTGGTGGTAAAATGTACAGATTAGGAATGAAAGTAAATGGCTGATTGTGGAATGTAATAACTGATTTACATTCCCTCTGCAATTGCAAACTATTGTTTCAGTTTACAAGTTCTTGAGAAAGGGTGTTAGTTTTTTCTTTGGTTGGTTTTTTCAAAAAATCAGCTATATCATTTTGTTCACTCAGTTTATCATACTTTGCACTTATCCCTCTCCTCTCTCATCAGAAAATTGCAGAGCCACTGATAGCCTGTGGGACCAGATTCTTCCCCAGTGTTGCACAAAAAGTGCAAGGCACCTGATAAAAATCAAAGAGATAAATACATGTAATCGCCAGATGGGTTCTTCCTGCTCACTGAGACAAAACCAATTCACTGAGACCATGGTATCACAAAAAAGGAAGTTTAATTGACATGAAGCTGGCCATGCCACGTGGGAGATGAAGTTATTCCTCAAATCAATCTCTCTGAAAATTCAGACTAGGGTTTTAGTTTGGTGGGCACAGAGCAAGGAAATGGGTGCTGCTGATTGGTTGGAGATGTAATCATAGGGATGGGGAAAATGGTCTTCGTGCACTAAGTCCACTTCTGGGTGGGGACCACAAAGAAGTCACTGGTCTGGGTAGGTCAGAAATACAAAAGTCTGAAAAATGACATCTCAAGAGGCCAATCTTGGGTTCTACAATAGTGAATTGAGGAAGCTGAAAATATGTCCATCAACAACAGACTGGATTAATAAAATGTGGCATATATATACACCATGGAATACTATGCACCATAAAAAAGGATGAGTTCATGTCCTTTGCAGGGACATGGATGAAGCTGGAAACCATCATTCTCAGCAAACTGTCACAGGATCAGAAAACCGAACACTGCATGTTCTCACTTGTAAGTGGGAGTTGAACAATGAGAACACAGGGACACAGGGAGGGGAACGTCACACACTGGTGCTTGTGGGGGACTAGGGGAGGGATAGCATTAGGAGAGATACCTAATGTAGGTGACGGGTTGATGGGTGCAGCAAACCACCATGGCACATGTATACCTATGTAACAAAACTGCACCTTCTGTACATGTAACCTGGAACTTAAAGTGTAATTAAAAAAAGGTTTTTAATTAAAAAAAACAAAAACAAAAACAAAAAAACTTGTGACCTCCTGAATAGTGGCTGGCAATCATTTAACTACACCTATGTCTTAGAATTCAGGCTCCTCTCATCCTAAACCGGTGGCCTATTCATTAGTTTTATAAAGGCAATTTAGTTTTGGGGAAGGGCTATTATCATTCAAACTGTAAACTAAATTTCTCCCAAAGTTAGCTTGGGCCAAGCTCAGGAATGACCAAAGGCAGTTTGGAGGTTAAAGGCAGGAGGAAGGTTGGCTAGATCACACCTCTTTCACTCTCATCATTTTCTCACCGTTGTAATTTTTGCAAAGGTGGTTTCATACAGAGCACTGGAATCCACAATCAAAACAATCCTACGGGGAAGGGTCCCTGAATCGTGCACTTACTTTACAAGCAAGGAGGAAATGGGATATCAGCTATCTCAGATAGCAAGGAAAATGGGCCTTTCACATGTGCCCAGAAACAATGTTTCAGATTTTATAAACATTTAGCTCACTCACCCACATTTAACAGAAGGAGAAACTAAGGTTGCCAACTTCCCCTTGATGCAACTTGCCCTTGATCAGCTACAGGGCAAAACCAACATCGAAACCTTTGATCAATCATCACATCAACACTGATTCACCACACCATTTACAGACACAAAGTTGAGCTGTTGACAGTTCCAAACTGTGGAGAAACAGTACTAGGTTTGAGTGGGAAGGCAAAGGCCCTAAATTCCCTTTCCAACTTGAAGCCAAGAAAGTCCTTTTGGCATTGCCCTACCTATGTCTAGAGACCTGTGGTCCTTAGGGGAAGGCATATCAACGCCATAACACAATGGCACCCCAGAGCTAACGTGAGTTTGGTCTCCTCACATAATATGAGCTGACTAGAAATGCATTTCAAACTGAGCCTCCCCTTCCTCTGTTCATAAATTCGGTCCACCTTGTCATTTCCATTATAAGCACACATCTCTTCCCTGCTGACTTTCAAGATTTGTAAAGTTGACCTTATTAACTTTTTTCCATGGCCAAAATTTGGCTTGATCGACTTTATATTTTATTACTGTTTTCAATCATGTAGAACTAAAAGGGTTAGAAGTTGGAAAAAGCAGCTTGGGTTCCTCAAAACGTGTTTTAAACAAAACAGTCCTGCATGTCAAATTCACAGATTTTCTTTTTCAAGTATTAAATGTTTTGGGGTTTTTTGGGTTTTTTTGTTTGGTTGGTTTTGTTTTGCTTTTTTGAGAGGGAGTCTCTGTTGCCCAGGCTGGAGTGCAGTGGCGCAATCTCAGCCCACTGCAACCTCCGCCTCCCGGGTTCAAGCAGTTCTCCTGCCTCAACCTCCTGAGTAGCTGGGACTACAGGTACATGCCACCAAGCCCAGCTAATTTTTGTATTTTTCTGTAGAGACAGGGTTTCACCATGTTGGCCAGGCTGATCTTGAACTCCTGACCTCAGATAATCCACCTGCCTTGGCCTCTCAAAGTGCTGGGATTACAGGTGTGAGCCACCACGCCTGGGCTTCAAGTATTAAATGTGTAATGACAGGTGTAGGGGCCATAGGCTCTTGGTCCCCTAAAGATTCACTAAAAATGACTGACAGGAGGCAGATTGATTAATATAGAAGAAAAGGCATACAAATTTATTTAATGTTTACTCGTGAGATACAGAAACTTATTTACCATCTTGAGATTACAAAAATAGGGGATAAGATTCTGGTAGAACAGGTTATGGGAGAGGGGAGAAGAGGCTTGGCTAGCAAAGGTGGCCTTGTTATGTAGATAAAGCCTCCCTCAGAGAGAACAGATGGTAAATGTTTCTTTTAAAGTCAGACTCTCAAGCTCTCTTGGATCTGGGGAAAGGAATAGAAAGAGGGAGCATGCTGCATTAATGCCGATTCTCTACAGATGCAAATTTTCCCCACTTCAGACAGCTTTGCAAGGCCACTTCTGCCTGCTGGCCAAGTCGCAGCCATTTTAAAATATATATCAAATAAATATATTTTGGGGTATATTTTAATTTCCTTCAGAGAGCGACAACTAACCAGAGTTCAGTTCTTAGGGGACAGCTTTTATATGAACCTTCAAGTCTCCAAAGCAGATGTTTGCCAATTTTAACACAACCCCTAAAAATCAAAGTTTGAACTATTGCCTTAAGTCAAGGTTCCCTAGAAGCAGAACCAGACACAGAGATTAGGCACCAGAGGTTTATTGATCTATTCTTCACTAAATACTCACAGAAGAGTGAGGAAAACAGAATAGAGAGGAAAAAACAGGCTTGACCTCACTCAGAGGTGGGAGGAAAGGGGCTAGAGTCAGGGAGTGGGGACTCCTCTGGTCTGTAATACCACTGAGCCATCCTCTCTGTAGGTCCTGGGCCAGGCTTTGGTATGCTCCTATTGCCATAGCCATTCAAACCAGAGCGACTCTACCTTGAATAGGGGCTGGGTAAAATAAGGCTGAGACCTACTGGGCTGCATTCCCAGGAGGGTAGGCACTCTTAGTCATGGGATGAGATAGGAGGTGCACAAGATACAGGTAACAAAGATGCTGCTGATAAAAAAGGATGCGGGGAAGAAGCCAGTCAAAACCAAGATGGCAATGAAAGTGATTTCTGGTCCTTCTCATTGCTCATTATAAGTTAATTATAATGCATTAGTATGCTAAAAGATACTCCCATCAGCGCCATGAGTTTACAAATGCCATGGCAATATCAGGAAGTTTCTCTATATGGGCTAAAAAGGAGAAGGAACCCTCAGTTCCAGAAAATCCCCACTCTTCTCTCATGAATAATCACCCTATTTCTCATGAACAATCCACTCCTTGTTTAGCATATAATCGGGAAATAACCATAAAAATAGCCAACCATCAGCCCTCTGTGCTGTTCTGCCCTGCCTACGGAGTAGCCATGCTTTTGTTTCTTTACCTCGCTAATAAACCTGCTTCACTTTATGGACTTGCTCCAAATTCTTTCTTGCCTGAGGTCCAAGAACATTCTCTTGGGATCTGGATCAGGATCACTTTCCAGTAACACTATCAGCCAATCTCTGACAGCAAGAGGTACTGGAGAGGTTGGTAACCTCCCAGGCATTTCTTCCAAGGCAATCTTGTCAGCCAAGGGCAATTTTCTGGAGAGCTTACAAGGAATGTGCTTGTTAACTGCAGCACCTGAATCAGCAAGAGGAGGAATGCATATCTGCTACAGTATCCCAATGAGTGGTTTCCTGGGAACTTATTAGAAACGCAAATTCCTGGTCCCCACCCCACATCTACTGCATCAGGAACACTGGCAGTGGAATCTACTATGTAACACCCCTCCCTCTAGGTGATTCTGATGCACTCTAAAGTATGAGAAGCACAGGATGGCAACTATCTTCCCACCAAATATCACCTATCATACTGTTAGCTGATAGGCTTATGGTTAATGCAAGTTGTGTTGACACTAGGAACCCCCTGAAAAATATTTTGGTTCAGATTATCTACAAAAGGCATTTCCACAAGCAGATGTCTAGTTTCAATCAGCCACACATTTCCACCTTTAGTCATTTTCTCTGCTTTCCCCCTAAGAGTCTTTTTAGGAAGGCGTAATTAGTCTCACACATTCACAGGGTCATCAAGCTCTCCCCTGCCCCCAAAGGAGGGGTTTATAGCACAATAAAGATGCGTTGCCTTATAGCCTTCTCCTTTCTGGAATAAAACCTGTGAATATTAAGTTGACATTTTGCAGTCATTTTGCTCCAATATCTAATTCTCCTAACTAAGCAAGGTAAAAAAAAAAAAAATTAGGTACACTACAATCAAATGTTTCTGTTGGAAGAAATTATGACTTTAGACTATTAACTAAGTTCATCATTTCATGCTAGAGGATATGGAGGTTTGGAAATTTTTTTTAAACAACTTTTACATTTTCATCATTAAAAATATATTCAAATATTATCTTAACCACTGGAAAATATAAACATTATATGAAAGAGTCTGCTTTTTAGGGCTACTGACCTCTTTTACTATTGATACTTTTATTATGCATTATTTTAAATGTATAGGAAAGTCTAGAAATTAATATAACCAACATTTGTATACAGGTATGCCTCAGTATTTTGGGGGACTGGGTCCCAGGTATCCTCCTACAGAGACCAAAATTCATGGATGCTCATGTCTAAGATGGTGTAATAATTCTATCCCTTGGTCCCATTTCACATGTTGCTGTAGCAATAAGTAGGAACATAGTAGAAGATGCTTAGTAACAAGTTTACCTTTTACATGTAACCAAGAAATAACAGTGATGTCGAGGGTCAGGATTTTCTGTCATTTTTCTCTTTTCCTATCCCTGTCCCCTGTCCCCTTCTCCCCTGTCCCCCAGAGGGATGGAGCCAGCTGAGAGATTGGGCTGAGGGAAGGGTAGGGGGAAGGAGAGATAGCCAAAGATTGGTTAATGAACTCAAAAGTACAGCTAAAGAGAGTAAGTTCGAATGTTCCATAGCACTATAGGGTGACTATATTGTTGTTCATTATAGTCGCCCTATAGTGAATTTTGAATGTTCCCAATATATGTTTGAAGTGATAAGTATAATACCCTGATTTATTACACATTATAAGTATGTATAATATCACTGTACTCCATAGATACGTACAATTGTGTCAGTTTAGAAAAGCAAAAAAAAATTGTAGAAAAAAGTATGCACTTTTGAATTATAAAATGTGTGTGTGCTTTTAGAATACATGGTATATATACATATATATTTTTTACAAATCTAGGATTTTTCTTTAACGCTCAAGGTTTTTGAAGAGTGTTCATCAAGAATGCTAGTTTTGAGGGATCAGGATCATCATGGTGGACGGGAGACAGGATTAGATTGCAGCTCCAGACAGAGCAGCATGTGGAGGCTCGCGTTGTAAATTTTTGCCCCAGATCAACTGCAAGAACAAACCAGCAACGCTGAGAGGACCCACGGACTCTCTGAAGGAAGCAGACTGCTCCTGCAGGGCCCAGGAGACACTCCAAATACTGTGAGTGTCCCAGCTGAGGAAGCGGGAAAGGGAGGCCCTTCCTCTCCCGAACACACACCCCCACTGCAGAAGCGGAAGGCCTGTTTGACAGAGAAGTTTCCAACTTTACCCGGAGCTGAGTCAATTTACAGAGTTGAGTTAAAGCCAGGGGTACAGGAAGCAGCAGAAAGGCCCTGGGAGCTCGCTGGGTCCCCCAAGCAGCCCATTCCTGCCTGGCACCACAGGTATCCATCGGGAGGGTGGCCAGAGGAGCAGGGGGTAAAACTCCACAGGGAGAATGAAATCTCTAGCTGAACTTTGTAATAATTTGGACAGGGTGAGAAGCCTCCTGGCCAGAACTTGGTGGAAGGTGCAAATCTGGTGTGCCGACTCCACAGGCTCAGGAGAACCAAGTCCTTTTCTTTTGCAGCTAGGAGGCAGGTAGCCTGGAACAAGTTTTGGAGCCTGTCTTGCCCTCCACCTGGGGGCATGGAGGGAGTGAGACAGGCCCTTCGGTTTGCATGAGAGCTGGGTAAGGCCGGTGACTGCCGGCTTTTCCTCACTTCCCTGACAACCTTCATGGCTCAGCGGAGATAACCATAATCCTCCTAGGTACACAACTCCAGTGACTTGGGAATCTCAACCCCAACCCCACAGCAGCTGCAGCAAGATCCACCCAAGGAGAGTCTGAGCTCAGACACACTTAGTCCTGCCCCCACCTGATGGTCCTTCCCTACCCACCCTGGTAGGGAAGACAAAGGGCATATAATCTTGGGAGTTCCTGGGCTCTGCCCACCGCTGGTCCCTCTCCATACTACCATAGTTGATGCTCTCTGGAAAGTGCCACCTCCAAGCAGGAGGCCAACCAACACAAAAATACAGCATTAAACCACCAAAGCTAAGGACCCTCATGGAGTTAATTGCCCCCCACCCCCCACCACCTCCACTGAAACAGGTGCTGGTATCCATGGCTGAGTCCCATAGACAGTTCACATCACAGGACTCTGTGCAGACAATCCCCAGTACCAGCCTGGAGCTGGGTAGACTTGCTGGGTGGCTAGGCCCAGAAGAGAGACAACAATCACTGCAGTTCAGCTCACAGGAAGCCACATCCATAGGAAAAGGGGGAGAGTACTACATCAAGGGAACACCCCATGAGATAAAAGAATCTGAACAACAGCCTTCAGCCCCAGACCTTCCCTCTGACAGAGCCTACACAAATAAGGACCAGAAAACCAACTCTGGTAATATGACAAGGCTCTTTAACACCCCTGCAACAAATCACACTAGTTCATCAGCAATGGATGCAAACCAAGAAGAAATCCCTGATTTACTTGAAAAATTATTCAGGAGGTTAGTTATTAAGCTAATCAAAGAGGCACCAGAGAAAGGTGAAACCCAATGCAAGGAAATCCAAAACATGATACAAGACATAAAGGGAGAAATAGTCAAGAAAATACACAGCTTAAAGAAAAAACAATCAAAAATTCAGGAAACCTTGGATACACTTTTAGAAATGCAAAACACTCTGGAAAGTCTCAGCAATAGAATTGAATAAGTAGAAGAAAGAAATTCAGAGCTTGAAGATAAGGTCTTCGAATTAACCCAATCCAACAAAGAAAAAAATAAGAAAACATGAACAAAGCCCCCAAGAAGACTGGGATTATGTTAAATGACCAAACCTAAGAATAATTGGTGTTCCTGAAGAAGAGAATTCTAAAAGACTTGGAAAACATATTTGGGGGAATAATCGAGGAAAACTTCCCCAGTCTTGCTAGAGACCTAGGCAGCCAAATACAAGAAGCACAAAGAACACCTGGGAAATTCACTGCAAAAAGATCATTGCCTAGGCACATTGTCATCATGTTATCCAAAGTTAAGACTAAGAAAAAAAAAATCTTAAGAGCTGTGAGACAGAAACACCAGGTAACCTGTAAAGAAAGCCTATCAGATTAAGAGATTTCTCAGCAGAAACCCTACAAGCCAGAAAGGATTAGACCCCTATCTTCAGCCTCCTCAAACAAAACTATTATCAGCCAAGAATTTTGTAACGAGTGAAACCAAGCATCATATTTGAAGGAAAGATAGTCTTTTTCAGACAAACAAATGCTGAGAGAATTCATCATTACCAAAATATCACTACAAGAATCACTAAAAGGAGCTCTAAATCTTGAAATAAGTTCTGGAAACACATCAAAGCAGAATCTCCTTAAAGCAAAATTCACACAGGACCTATAAAACAAAAATACAAGTTAAAAAGCAAACAAACAAACAAACAAACAAAACCCAAAGTACACAGGCAACAAAGAGCATGATGAAAGCAATGGTACCTCACATTTCAATGCTAACATTGAATGTAAATGGCCTAAAAGCTCCACTTAAAAGACACAGAACTCCATAATGGATAAGAACTCAACAACCAACTATCTGCTGCCTTCAGGAGACTCACCTAACACATAAGGACTCACATAAAATTAAAGGGGGTAGAAAAAGGAATTTCATACAAATGGACACCAAACACAAGTAGGGGTAGCTATTCTTATATCAGACAAAACAAACTTTAAAGCCACAGCAGTTAAAAGAGACAAAGGGGACAGTATATAATGGTAAAAGGCCTTGTCCAACAGGAAAATATCACATTCCTAAACATATATGCACCTAACACTGGAGCTCCCAGATTTATAAAACAATTACTAATAGACCTAAGAAATGAGTCAGACAGCAATGCAATAATAGTGGGGGACTTCAATACTCCATTGACAGCGCTAGAAAGGTCAAGACAGAAAGTGAAAAAAGAAACAATGAATTTAAACTATATCCTGAAACAAATGGACTTAACAGATATATACAGAACATTTCATCCAACAACTGCAGAAAACGCATTCTATTCAACAGCATGTGGAATATTCTCCAAGATAGACCATATTATGGGTCATCAAATGAGCCTCAATAAAATTAAGAAAATTGAAAGTATATCAAGCACTCTCTCAGACCACAGTGAAATAAAACTGGAAATCAACTCCAAAAGGAAACTTCAAAACCATGCAAATACATGGAAATCAAATAACCTGCTCCTGAATGAGCACTGGGTCAAAAACAAAATCAAGATGGAAATAAAAACTCTTCGAACTGAACAAAAATAATGACAACCTACCAAAACCTCTGGGATACAGCAAAGGCAGTACTAAGAGGAAAGTTCATAGCCTTAAATGCCTACATCAAAAAGACAAAAAGTGTACAAACTGATATTCTAAGGTCACATCTCACAGAACTAGAGAAATAAGAATAAACCAAACCCAAACCCAAACCCAGCAGAAGAAAGAAAATAGCCAAGATCAGAGCAGAACTAAATGAAATTGAAACAAATACAAAAGATAAATGAAACACAAAAAGCCAGTTCTTTGAAAAGATAAATAAAATTGATAAACCATTAGCAAGATTAAGAGAGAAAAGCCAAATAACCTCATTAAGAAATGAAACAGGACGTATTACAACTGACCCCACTGAAATACAAAAGATCATTCAAGACTACTATGAACACCTTTACACACATAAACCAGAAAACCTAGAAGAGAAGGATAAATTCCTGGAAAAATACAACCCTCCTAGCTTAAATTAGGAAGAATTAGATACCCTGAACAGACCAATAACCAGCAGCAAGATTGAAATGGTAATTTAAAAATTACCAACAAAAAAAGTCGGGGATCAGAGAGATTAACAGCAGAATTCTACCAGACATGCAAAGAAGAATTGGTACGAATACTTTTGACACTATTGCACAAGAGAAAGAAGGAACCTTCCCTCATTCATTTTATGAACCCAGCATCACCTAAATACCAAAACCAGGAAAGGATATAACCAAAAAAGAAAACAGACCAATATCCTTGATGAATATTAATGCTAAAATCCTTAACAAAATACTAGCTAACCAAATCCAACAACATATCAAAAAGATAATTCACCATGATTGAGTGGGTTTCATACCAGGGATGCAGGTATGGTTTAACATATGCAAGTCAATAAATGTGATACACCCCATAAACAGAATTAAAAACAAAAATCACATGATCATCTCAATAGATGCAGAAAAAGCATTCGACAAAATCCAACATCCCTTTAGGCATATAAGGGACATTCCTTAATGTAACAAAAGCCATCTATGACAAACCCACAGCCAACATAATACTGAATGGGGAAAAGTTGAAAGCATTCTCTCTGAGAACTGGAACAAGACAAGGATGCCCACTCTCACCACTCCTCTTCATCATAGTACTGCAAGTCCTATTGAGAGCAATCAGACAAGAGAAAGAAATAAAGGGCATCCAAATCAGTAAAGAGAAAGTCAAGCTGTAACTGTTTGCTGACAATATGATTGTTTACCTTGAAAACCCTAAAGATTCCTCCAGAAAGCTTCTAGAACTGATAGAAGAATTTAGCAACGTTTTCTGGATGCGTGATTAATGTACACAAATCAGTAGCTCTTCTGTACACCAACAGCAACCTAGCAGAGATTCAAATCAAGAACTCAACTTCTTTTACAATAGCTGCAAAGAAAATAAAATACTCAAGAACATACCTAACCAAGGAGTAAAAAGACATCTACAAGGAAAATTATAAAACACTGCTGAAAGAAATCATAGATAACACAAACAAATGGAAACACATCCCATGCTCATGGATAGGTAGAATCAATAATGTGAAAATGACCATACTGCCAAAAGCAATCTACAAATTCAATGCAATCCTCATCAAAATACCACATAATTCTTCACAGAATTAGAAAATACAATTCTAAAATTCACATGGAACCAAAAGAGAGCCCACATAGCAAAAGCAAGACTAGGCAAAAAGAACAAATCTGGAGGCATCACACTACCTGATTTCAAACTATACTATAAGGCCATAGTCACCAAAACAGTGTGGTACTGGTATAAAAATAGGCACATAGACCAATAGAACAGAATAGAGAACCCAAAAATGAACCTAAATACTTACAGCCAACTGATCTTCAACAAAGCAAACAAAAACAGAAGTGGGGAAAGGACACACTTCTCAACAACATATGGTGCTGGGATAATTAACTAGCCACATGTAGGAGAAGGAAACTGGATCCTTGCCTCTCACCTCATACAAAAATCAACTCAAGATGGATTAAGGACTTAAACCTAAGACCTGAAAATATAAAAATTCTAGAAGATAACACTGGAAAAGCGTTTTAAACATTGGCTTAGGCAAGCATTTTGTGAATAACCCAAAAGCAAATGCAATAAAAACAAAGATAAATAGCTGGAACCTAATAAAACTGCACAGCCTTTTCACAGCAAAAGAACAGTCAGCAGAGTAAAGGGGCAACCCACAGAGTGGAAGAACGTCTTCACAATCTATACACCCGACAAAGGACTAATATCCAGAATCTATAATGAACTCAAACGAATCAGTTAGAAAAAAAACAAACAATCCCATCAAAAAGTGGGCTAAGGACATGAATACAAAATTCCCAAAAGAAGTTATACAAACAGCCAACAAACAAAAAATGAGCATCATTAATGATCAGGGAAATGCAAATTAAAACCACAATGTGATACCAACTTACTCCTGGAAGAATGACCATAATAATAAAAAAAAAAAAAAAAAAGCAAAAAAAACAGTAGATGTTGGCATTGAAGTGGTGATCACAGAACACTCCTACACTGCTGGTGGGAATGTAAACTAGTACAGCCACTGTGGAAAACAGTGTAGATTCCTAAAAGAAGTAAAAGTAGAGCTACCATTTGATTCAGCAATCCCACTACTGGTGTCTACCCAGAGGAAAAGAAGTCATTATTCCAAAAGATATTTGCACCTGCATGTTTATAGCAGCACAATTCACAATTGCCAAATCATGGAACCAATCCAAATGCCCATCGATCAATGAGTAGATAAAGAAACTGTGGTGGGTGTGTGTGTATGTGTGTATATGATGATATATATGATACATATGATGATATATAAATATATGATGTAATACTACTCAGCCATAAAAAGGAATGAATTAACAGCATTTGCAGGGACCTGGATGAGATAGGAGGCTATTATTCTAAGTGAAGTAACTCAGGAATGGAAAATCAAACATCCCATGTTCTCATTGATGTGGGAGCTAAGCTATGAGGACACAAAGGCATAAGAATGATACAATGGACTTTGAGGACTTGAGGGGAAGAGTGAGAGGGGGTGATGGATAAAGGACTACAAATATGGTTCAGTGTATACTGCTTGGGTGATGGGTGCACCAAAATCTCACAAATCACCACTGAAGAACTTACTCATGTAACCAAATACCACTTGTACCCCAAGAACTTACGGAAATTTTTTTTAAAAAAAGAATGCTAGTTTCAATTTTACAACGTATTGGTTTATATGTAATCATTGTACTTCTCTTCACTAACATTTTAATCTTATGTACATTTAGCACCTAGTATAAAAAAGTTAATATTTTACATCATTTGAAACATAAAAATAGACCATACATGTAATTCTACACCTCCACTACTTTCTTCCCAAAATATAAGACTTTATTCAATGACTGGGCTGGGGACAGAGAACAGGGACAGGAAAAGAGAAAGATGACAGACAGAAAATTCTTACTTCAATGTCACTGTTCTTTCCTGCTTGTTTGTAAAAGGGAAAGTTGTTACCAAGTATCCTCTACAAAGTTCCTACTTCTTGGTAAAGCAACATCTAATATGGTACCAATGGGAAAAATCAGGTCTTTCATCTTTTTTAAATAGTGAGACTCTAAATGTGTCTAGTTTGTTAACATAGCTTATTCTCAACATTGCATAATATTATCATATACCGGCATATGCTAGGAACTCATACATTACAATCGTGAGAACTTTCCAGAGGAACCAGTCTTCTGTCCTTGTGGCCAACATTATATCAAGGGCTGTATAAATTCTTGTGTTTTTATCTGTTTATTTTGTCTGCTCTTGTCTGATTACAAACAGTATGGCTAGACTCCAGCTGAATCATTCCTGCTGCTTAAATCTAGCTGTATTAGCACTGTCAAATTCTTGAAAATGGCAATGGTTTTTTCCTTCAGATTTTTGGCCTGGTATCCAGAAGGTGCTCAATAAATGCTTATTTAATGACTTAACAAATGAATAAATGCCTACTTTTAGATTTATAACACTTATACACCCTTCTATTCAGGTGCTGATCTCTATAATATGGTGCTTTGAATCTACATAATCTTATTGCTTGGCAGACCTAATGAATTCTACTAGAATCCTAATCTTTGAAATAAAGTCATCTAAGCCTTAGTTTACATGTTTGTAAAATTGAGAAATACAACTTCTCCCCGAGGATTGTTAAGGAATAAAAATATGATAATGTATGTGGAAAAGGTTTGTAAACAGTATTATTATAACTTTATTATTGTCATCAATCATACCAGACATAATTTATATCCCATTATAATGAACCCTAAGGATTTTTTGTCATAATGGCAGCTCAATGCAACAAATATCTCTATAGTAAATACATAGTGTCCTGAGGCTTGGGAATATTATTGCTAGTTCAAAGTACATATAGAATGCTTTTACTGTAATATATTTATAAAACGACTTGACTTGTGAAGTAACCAGAATTAAATCTCCAAAACTTTTACTATTCCAGGTTTAAAATATCAAGCTAAAAAATAAAAGTGGTAGGCATCAGGCATGATCTTCAATCAGCACGTAAGTACTTGGAAGTATTACATCCTTCAACCTACTGTGTGTCCAACTGTAGACAAGATATTCTAAACAGAGTAATGGAGGTGAGCCAGGAGACTTGAGTTCTGCTCATGACCCAGTCAATTATTTGAGATGTCTCCTTTCACAAGCTACTTTTCATCTTAATTTCCTCACTTAAGAAAGGTGAGTAGTAGACTAAATGCGGGTTTCTGGAGTATGTTATATAGAACTATAAGAACTCAAAGACCACTCCAAAAAGTCAGAACATGATTAGGTTATGTCGAAATAGGTAGCAATCAGGAACTCCAATACTTGTTTCATTCTTATTTCTATTTTGAGATATCCCACAAAATTTTATTTGAAAAAAAAAAAAAACTTATTTTGTTGTTGTTTATGCCACAAGTACCTCCAATTTGACATATCCAAAGCTGAATTCAATGTTTTCTTCTCCATCAATCAATATTGTATATCCCTATCCCAAGCCCCATCCATGGAGCATCTCAGGTGAGAAGACTAAATATCATCTTAACTCTGCCATTTTCCTCACCAGATCCTACCACCCACATATCCAATCAATCAAAGTCTTATCTAGAAGGATTTGAGAATATAGATTGCTGAAAACAGGAACTTAAGACTTTGTTCTTTTTTTACTGACCAAAGCTATAAAAATAGAAGTTACAATTATATTTGATGAAAATCCTTGAAAAGAGACTAGTAATTCATTACTGAGATGGCTATTGCTCTTTATAATAAGATTAAAAAGGATTATAAGTTTATATTCTGATCACAGAAATACAAAAAAACAAAGTACTTGTAGAAAACCAGGATGATCTATGTCTCTATGTGCTCTAATTCTTGATATGATGAATTATGATTCCTTTTTAATGTATATCAAAGTACTCCAAGATATTCAACTGTTAACCATAAATGTTTTTCTCTGTCCATTTATTTTTGATTTCCTTTCCACGGAGTATCATTTTTAAACTTGAAGTCTATGATGACTGCAAAGCTTCTTTGTATGGAAAATTGCTTTTATTCATTATACAGAATTTAGATATGGGAAAATTTACTTGTTTGCATAATCTATAAAAGAATTTGTTATAAGAAACTCTATATGTTTGTTAGAGGAAACTGAATTTTTTTTTACTGTAAATGAATTCGCCAACTATCGTGGTAATTAAACCATCCCTCTGCAAATGAATTTAAGAGCCTTATGGTAATCAATCCTCTATTGCACATGTTGTGTATGTTCTTATTAAAAAGAAAGCATTTTTCCTGGCTCTCTTATAGCTGCAAAAAAAAAACTTCAGATTTTAAATTTTATTGTTTTTAATTGACAAATTGTACATATTCATGGAACACAGTGATAATTTTATAAATATAATGCATTGTGCTCAGATCTTCTGGGTAATTAGCATAGCCATCATCTCAAATATTTATCATTTCTTTGCATTAGAAATAGTCAATATCCTTCTAGCTATTTGAAACTATATAACATATCGTTAACTATAGTCATCCTAGAGTAGTAAAGAACATTAGAACTTAACTCCTCTTACTTAGCTGTTGCTTTGTATCCTTTAACAAATCTCTCTCTACTTCACTCTTCTGTCTACCCTTCCCAGCCTCTGCTATCCTCTGCTCTATTTCTTACTTCTACAAGATCAACTTTTTTTAGCTTCCACGTGATGGTGTTTAACTTTCTGTTCCTCACATTTTAATATAATGTCCTCCTGTTTCATCCATGTTGCCACAAATGACAGAATTTCATTCTTTTTTATGGCTGAATAGTATTCCATGGGGGGGTGTGTATGTGCACGTGCACACGCGTGTGTATACACCTAGGTTGAGTAAATACCTTGGCTATTGTGAATAATACTGCAATAGACATAGGAATGTAGATGTCTACTGACTTATTTTCCTTTGGATAAATGCCCAGTAGTGGGATTTTTGGATCATATGATGGTTCTTTTTGTAGTTTAAGAAATCTTTATACTGTTCTCCACAGTGGCTGTACTAGTTCACATTCCCACCAACAGCGTATGAGTTTTTTCTTCACATTTTCACAAATATGTATTATTTTTTTCTTTTTGATAATAACCATCCTAACTGGGGTGAGGGGATACTTCCACCTTGTGGTTTTGATTGGCATTTCTCTAACGGTTAGTGATGTTAAGCATTTTTTCATATGTTTGTCAATTGTCGTCTTTTGAGAAATGTCTATTCAGATCATTTGCCCATTTTTAATCAGATTTTTTTTTTTTTTTTTTTTTTGCTGTTGAGTTCCTTGTCAATTTTTGATATTAGTCCCCTATTGAATAAGTAGTTTGCAAATATTTTCTTCCATTCTGTAAGTTGTCTTCTCACACTAAGGATTGTTTCCTTTGCTGTAGTAAGTTATTTTAGTTTGATATAATCCCATTTGTTTATTTGTGCTTTTGTTGTCTATGCTTTTGAGATCTTATAAAATCTTTTCCCAAATGTCCTGAAGCATTTCCCCTATGTTTTCTCTTGCTAATGTTATTTTTTGTCTTACATTTAGGTTTCTGAACCATTTTGAGTTGATTTTTATATAAGGTAAGAGGTTGGGGTTTAGTTTTATTCTCTGCATATGGATATCCAGGTTTCCCATTTATTGAAGAAACTATCCTCTCCCCAGTGAGTGTTCTTGGTAGCTTCATCAAAAATTAGCTGGCTGTAGATATGTGGATAAACTTCCGGCTTCCCTGCTCTGTCTCATTAGTCTATGTGTCTGTTTTTAATGACAGTATCATATTGTTCTGATTACTGTTGCTTTGTAGTGTATTTTGAGGTCTGATAGTACAACATCTCCAGCTTTCTGTTCAGAATTGCTTTAAATTTGGAACCACAAAAGATCTTGACTAGCCTCTGACAGATCTTATCTAAGAGTATTAAGTTGATTTCTTCCACAAGTTTCACAAGTTTACACAGCAGCTTAAACATGTGCATATAGTCATGGCTTGTAGACAGAGACCTGTAATAGAGTATGGAATATAAAGTTCATGATTTTTTATGCTGTTCTCCTTACCTAGAATGCCCTCTTCTCAATATTTCTACTTCACAAACTCTTAGCCATTCAATGTGTGTGTGTGCGCGCGCGCGCATGTTTATGTCTTTGATGCTGTCCGTTTGTCTCTCTCCAGGAAGAACTTACTGCTATCTTTCATGTTCATATAGTACTCAGAACATCTTTCAACTCTGGTATTTAGCACGTTACATGTTTATTTATATGTCTTTCTATCAAACCAATAGATAGGACTTTTGAGAAGATTTCATATCTTACCATCTTCATAAGGTCAAGCTGAGGAAATAGATATTCAGCCAATAGTAAGATTGAATAATTAGTAGAATAAGATTATAAGGGGTTTTTAATTTTAGGTTAAGGGAGTGCACGTGTAGGTTTAGTTATATGGCTATATTGCCTAATGCAGGAGTTTGGGCATCTATTGAATCCATCACCCAAATAGTGAACAGGTAGCTTTTTTAGCCTTTCCCTCCTTTCTCCCCCTTTGTCAATTGTTTCCATCTTTACTTTCATATGTACCCATTGTTAGCTCCCACTTATAAATCAGAACATGTGGTATTTGATTTTCTGATTTTGCATTAATTCACTTAAGATATTGGCCTCCAGATGAATCCATGTTGCTGCAAAGGGCATGACTTTACTGTTTTTTATGGCTGCAAAGTATTCTATGGCATATATGTACCATATTTTATCAAATCATCCTTGAATGAAATTTAGGTTGATTTCATTACTTACTCATTGTGAATAGTATGCTACAATAAACATAAGTGCAAGTATCTTTATAATAGAATGATTTCTTTTCCTTTGGGTAGATACCCACTAGTGGGATTGCTGGGAGAAATGCCAGTTCTATTTTAAGTTCTTCGCAAAAATCTTCAAACTCTCTTCCATGGAGGTTGTACTAATTTACATTTGTACCAACAGTGTATAAGCATTCCCTTTTCTCTGCATCCTCACCAACACTTTTTTTTTTAAGTGCCATCTCACAGCAGTCAGAATGGCTACCTCGTTGGGGTTTTAATTTGCATTTCTCTGATAATTAGTGATGTTGAGCATTTTTTCATGTTTCTTGGCCACTTCTATGTTTTCTTTTGAGAAGTCTTTGTTCATGTCATTTGCCCACTTTTTAATGTTACTTGCTTTTTTCTTAAGTTCTTTATAGGTTCTGGATATTTGTCTGATGCATAGTTTGCAAATATTTTCTCCAATTCTGTCGGTTTCCCATTTACACTTTTGATTATTGTTTTTAATGCATTTGCCTTTAAGGTCTTAGTCACGAATATTTTATCTAGGCCAATGTCCAAAAGAGTGTTTCCTAAGTTGCCTTCCAGTATTTTCATAGTTTGAGTCTTACATTTAAGTCTTTAATCCCTAGAGTAAGTTAATTTTTTGTGTATGGTGAAAGGTAAGGAACTAGCTTCAATCTTCTTCATGTGGCAAGTTCTCCCAGCATCCTTTATTGAATAGGGATTCTATCCTCATTTCTTGTTTTTGTCAACTTTGTCAAAGATTAGATGGCTGTGGATGTGCAGGCTTATTTCTGGGTTCTCTATTCTGTTTCATCTATGTTTATTTTTGTACCAGTACCAGGCTGTTTTTGTTACTATGGCCTTGTAGTATAGTTTGAAGTTGGGTAATGTTATGCCTTGGCTTGTTCTTTTTGCTTAGAATTGATTTGTCTGTTCAGGCTCTTGTTTGGCTCCATACAAATTTTGAATTTTTTTCTAATTCTGTGAAAAGTGATGTTGGTAATTTGATAGATATTACATTGAATCCATAGATTGTTTTCCACAGTATGGTCATTTTAACAATACTGATTCTTTCAATCCATGAGCATGGAATATTTTTGCATTTCTTTGTGTCATCTAGAATGTCTTTCAACAGAGTTTTGTAATTCTCTTTGTAGAGATTTCTCATCATCTTGGTTAAATGTATGCCTAAGTATTATCTTTTGTGTGTGGCTATTATAAATTGAATTGCACTCTTGATTTGGTTCTTAGATGGAATATTAATGTTGTATAGAAATGGTACCAATTTTTCTGCATTGATTTTGTATTCTGAAACTTTAGTGAAGTCATGTATCAGGTCTAGGAGTCTTTTGGAGGAATGGTGAGGGTTTCCCAGGTGTAGAATCATATCATCAGAAAACAGATGATTTGGCTATCTCTCTTCCTTTTTGGATGCCTTTTCTTTCTCTTACCTGATTGCTCTTGCTAGGACTTCCAGTGCTATGTTGAATACAAGTGGTAAGAATGGGCATTTTTGTTTTATTCCAGTTCTGAGGGGAATGCCTCCAACTTTTGCCCACTCAGTGTAATAACGGTTATTGGTTTCTCATAGATGGCTTATCATTTTGAGGTACATTCCTTTGATGCCTTCAGTAAATTCTTTCAGGATTTTTATCATGAAGTGATGTTGGATTTTGTCAAAAACTTTTTTTGCATCTATTGAGATTATATAGTTTTTAATTCTATTCATGTGGTGAGTTACATTTATTGATTTATGTATGTTGAACCATCTTTGCATCCCAAGAATAAAGCCCACTTGATCATGGTAAAATCTTTTTGATGTGCTACTGGATTTAGTTTGTTAGTATCTTCTTGAGAATTTTTGCATCTATCTTCATCAGGGATATTGGTCTAGTTTTTTTTTTAGTTGTGTCACTGTCAGTTTGATATTAAAATGATGGCAGTTTCCTAAGTTAGGGATGAATCCTTCCTCCTTGATTTATTGGAAGAGTTTCAGAAACATTGGTACCAGTTCTTCTTTGTATGTCTGGTAGAATTTGACTGTGAATCCATCTGGTCCAGGGGTCCAGGGCTTATTTTGGTTGGTAGATTTTTTTTTTTTTTTAATTACTGATTCAACTTTGGAACTTATTATTGGTCTATTCAGGATTTCAATTTCTTCCTGGTTCAATCTTGGCAGATTGTATGTGTTTAGGAATTTACCTACTTCCTCTAAGTTTTCTAGTTTGGCACCTAGAGATGTTCATGGTAGTCTGTGGATCTTTTGTATTTCTGTAATATTAGTTGCAACATCACCTTTATCATTTCTGATCACGCTTAGATGTCCTCTCTTTTACTTGGTTAAGCTAGCTACTGGTCTAGCAATCTTGTTTTTCCTTTCAAGGAACCAATTTTTCATTTTGTTCATCCTTGTATGGTTTTTTGGTCTCAATTTCATTTAGTTCAGCTCTGATCTTTTCTTCTGCTGGTTTTGGGTTTAATTTGTTTTTCTAGTTCCTTTAGGTGCAACATTAAGTTGAGTTCTATCTTCTTGAACTATATATTTATCACTATAAACTTTCCTATTAACACTGCTTTCACCATATCCCAAAGGTTTTGGTATGTTGTGTCTGTTTTCATATAATTCAAATGATATTTTGCTTTATGCCTTAATTTTGTTTTTTACCCAAAAGTAATTTAGGAGCAAGTTGTTTAATTTTCATGTATTTGTGTGACTTTGAGAGTTCCTTTTGGTATTAATTTCTAATTTCATTCCACTATGGTTGGAGATGTTTGATATAATTTCCAGTTTTAAAAAATTTATTAAGACTTGCTTTATGACCAAGCATGTGGTCAATCTTAGAGAAAATCCATGCATAGATGAAAATAATATCTATCATCTAATTTTTGGGTGAAGTAATCTATAGACATCTATGAAATACATTTGGTCAAGTGTCTAAGTCCAGAGTTTGTTAGTTTTCTGCCTCAATTATTTATCTAATGCCAGTGGGATGTTGAAGTCTACCACCAGTATTATTGTATTACTATCTTTTCTTAGGTCTAGTAGTATATGTTTTATAAATCTGGGTGCTCTGATGCTGGGTGCATATACACTTAGGATATTTAAATACCTTATTGAATTAAATCCTTTACAATTACATAATTCCCTCTTTGTCTTTTTGTATTGTTTTAAAGTCCATTTTATCATACCAGAATGCAACTCCTATTCTTTTTTTTTTTTGTTTTCCATTTGCATGATAGATCTTTCTCCATTCCTTTGAGTTTATGAGAGTCAAAACAAGCGAGGATGGGCCTCCTGAAGGCAGCAGAAGGTTGGGTCTTGTTTTTTAATCCAATTTACCACTCTGTATTTTAAGGTAAGCATTTAGACCATTTGCTTTCAAGGTTAATATTGATATGTGAGGTTTTACTCCTCTCGTAGTGTTATCAGGTAGTTGCTTTGTAGTCTCAATTGTGTGTTTGCTTTATAGTGTCTGTGGCCTTTGTAGTTACATGTGATTTTATGATAGCAAGTATTTTTCCATTTCCATGCTTACTACTCTTGAGTGTTCCTAGTAGGACCAGTCTGGTGGTGATGAATTCTCTTAGCATGTGCTTGTCTGGGAAAGACTATTTCTCCTTCATTTATGTAGCTTAGTTTGGCAGGATATGAAATTCTTGTTTGACATTTATTTTTCTTTAAGAACACTAAAAATAGGCCCCAGTCTTTTCTGGCTTGTAAAGTGTTTGCTGAGAAGTCTGCTATTAGTCTGATGGGATTTCCTTAATATGTAATTTTTCCCTTTTCTAGACTGCAGAGAGCTCTGAAAAACAGGCAGAAGAAATTAGGCTTGATGTGGTAGGCACTTGGGAGCTATTGTAGAAGTGAGAGTTTTATAAGGATACCAACTGATCCCCCCAACTCCTCCAGATGATCTAATTAGAGAAATATATATGTAGTTTTTTGGTGTTTTTTTTCTTTTTTTTTGTTTTTTTTTGTTTTTTTTTGAGACGGAGTCTTGCTGTTGCTCAGGCTGGAGTGCAGGGGTGTGATCTCAGCTCACTGCAAGCTCCGCCTCCCGGGTTCACACCACTCTCCTGCCTCAGCCTCCCGAGTAGCTGGGACTACAGGTACCCGCCACCATGCCTGGGCTCAATTTTTTTTTTTTTTTTTTTTTTGTATTTTTAGTAGAGACAGGGTTTCACTGTGTTAGCCAGGATGCTCTCGATCTCCTGACCTTGTGATCCAGCTGCCTCAGCCTCCCAAAGTGCTGGGATTACAGTCGTGAGCCACCACACCCAGCCAATATGTGGTAATTTTTAAAAGGTATCATATTTATGTCCTTGAGTACCAAGATCCCTGGTAAACTGCAATGGCTAATGCAGCTCAGATCTCTGTCCAAAAATACTTATATCAGCCCTTCTCTTACCTACCCAGTCATAAGTAGGGACACCAGAGAATCATTTGAGGAGTAGGGGAAGAGGATACACAGCCAAAAATCTGTGCCTTAGTACGGGGAGACTACACTAGTACTACTAGTACTCCCCACTACACTAGTGTGGGGAGACTAGTGTGGGGATCCTGCTCAGTGGGCCCCATTCCCAGAGAGCTCAGCAAGCTAAGAACCACTGGTGTGAAATTCTCGCTGCCAGCACAGTAGTCTGAAGTAGACCTGGGATGACCTCAAGCTTGGTGGGGAGACGGGTGTCTGCCCACATGATGGGGAGTAGAAGAGATAAGAAACATCATTTGCAGACAGATATGTCTTTTAAAAAAAAAAAGCAAGAAACCAGAGGAAATGCCACACACGAGGGAAGAATCTTAATATATTTTAAAATATTTTCCTCTCCCACAGAAACTTGGTCCAGTAGATTTTTCTGGCTCTTCATCCAATTAAGTTATTATTCCATAAAGAGGACTAAGTAAGTTGTCTTCTAAAACTACTATCTCCCAGAAGGAAAAGTCTCCATTTAAAGAAGAGAAGGGGTAATAAGAGTTCCATTCTGGGATCTGGCAATATGGCTGAATAGAACAGCTCCAGTCTACAGCTCCCACTAAGACCAATGCAGAAGGTGGGTGAATTCTGCATTTCCAACTGAGGTACCCAGTTCATCTCATTGGGACTGGTTAGGCAGTGGGTACAGCCCAAGGAGGGTGAGCAAAAGCAGGGCAGGGTGTTGCCTCACACCCAGGAAGTGCAACGAACCAGGGTCCTCCTTCCTCCAACCAAGGGAAGTTGTGAGGGACTATGCAATCCAGCCCAGATACTACACTTTTCCCATGGTTTTTTACAATCAGCAGACCAGGAGATTCCTTTATGTTCCTATACCACCAGGGCCCTGGGTTTCAAGCACAAAACTGGGTGGCTGTTTGGGCAGACACTGAGCTAGCTGCAGGTGTTTATTTTTGTAACCCAGTGGGGTACCTGGAACCCCAATGAGACAGAACTGTTCACTCCCCTGGAAAGGGGGCTGAAGCCAGGGAGCCAAGTGATCTTGCTCAGTGGGTCCCATTCCCAGAGAGCCCAGCAAGCTAAGAACCACTGGTGTGAAATTCTCGCTGCCAGCACAGGAGTCTGAAGTAGACCTGGGACGACCTCAAGCTTGGTGGGGAGAGGGGTGTCTGCCATTACTGAGGCTTGAGTAGGCAGGTTTCCCCTGACAGTGCTAAGGAAGCCTGGAAGTTCAGACTGGGCAGAAATCACCACAGCATGGCAAAACAGCTGTGGCCAGACTGTCTTCTCCAGACTCCTCCTCACTAGGCAGGGCATCTCTGAGAGAAAGGCAGCAGTCCCAGTCAGGGACTTATAGATAAAACTCCCATCTCCCTGGAACAGAGCACCTAGTGGAAGCAGCAGCTGTGGGCACAGCTTCAATGGACTTACATGTTCCTGCCTGCCAGCTCTGAAGAGAGCAGCTGATCCTGACAAGGAGGATTCTCCCAGCACAGTGCTCTAACTCTGCTAAGAAACAGACTGCCTCCTCAAGTGGGTCCCTGACCCCCATTGACTCTTGACTGGGAGAGACTGCAGGAATTGCTAACTAGGATAACCAGTTTAGAGAAGAACATTAATGACCTGATGGAGCTGAAAAACACAGCACAAGAACCTCCTGAAGCATACACAAGTATCGATAGCCAAATTGATCAAGCAAAAGAAAGGATATCAGAGATTGAAGATTAACTTACTGAAATAAAACAGGAAGACAACATTAGAGAAAAAAGAATGAAAAGGAATGAACACCTCCTCCAAGAAATATGGGATTATATGAAAAACAAAACCTGTGATTGATTGGGGTGCCTGAAAGTGACTAGGAGAATGGAACCAAGTTGGAAAACATACTTCAGGATATTATCCAGGAGAACTTCCCCAACCTAGCAAGACAGGCCAACATTCAAATCCAGGAAATAAAGAGAACACCACTAAGATACTCCTCAAGAAGAGCAACCCCAAGACATAATTGTCAGATTCTCCAAGGTTGAAACAAAGGAAAAAATGTTAAAGGCAGCCAGAGAGAAACATCAGGTTACCTACAAAGGTAAGCCCATCTAACAGTGGATCTCTCTGAAGAAACCCTACAAGCTAGAAGAGAGTGGGGGCCAATATTCAAAATTCTGAAAGACTTTTCAACCCAGAATTTCATATCCAGCCAAACTAAGCTTCATAAGCAAAGGAGAAATAAAATCCTTTACAGACAAGAAAATGCTGAGGAATTTTGTCACCACTAAGCCTGCTTTACAAGAGCTCCTGAAGGAAGCACTAAATACAGAAAGGAACAACTGGTACCAGCCACTGCGAAAACACCAAAATATAAAGACCAATGACACTATAAAGAAACTGCATCAACTAATGTGCAAAATAAGCGCTAGCATCATGATGACACGATCCAATTCACACGTAATATTAACCTTAAATGTAAATGGGCTAAATGCCCCAATTAAAAGACAGACTGACAAATTGGATAAAGAGTCAAGACCCATCAGTGTGCTATATTTAGGAGACCCATGTTACATGCAAAGACACACATAAACTCAAAATAAAGGGATGGAGGAATATTTACCAAGCAAATGAAAGGAGAAAAAAAGTGGAGGTTGTGATCCTAATCTCTGATAAAACAGAATTTAAACTAACAAAGATCAACAAAAACAAAGAAGGGTATTACATGATGATAAAGGAATCGATGCAACAAGAAGATCTAACTATCCTAAATATATACACACCCAATATAGGAATACTGAAATTCATAAAACAAGTTCCTAGAGACCTACAAAGAGACTTAGACTCCCACACAACAATAGTGGGAGACTAACTCCCCACTGTCAATATTAGACAGATCAATGAGCCAGAAAATTAACAAGGATATTCGGGACTTGAGCTCGGTTCTAGACCAAGTAGACCTAATAGACATATACAGAACTCTCCATCCCAAATCAACAGAATATACATTCTTCTCAGCACCACATCACACTTACTCTAAAATTGGCCACATAATTGAAAGTAAAACAGTCCTCAGCAAAATGCAAAAGACAGAAATTATAAACAGTCTCTCAGACCACAGTGCAATCAAATTAGAACTCAGGATTAAGAAACTCAAACTTCATATCTACATGGAAACTCAACAACCTGCACCTGAATGTCCACTGGCTAAATAATGAAATTAAGGCAGAAATAAAGTTCTTAGAAACCAATGAGAACAAAAGACAAAACATACCAGAATCTCTGGGACACAGCTAAAGCAGCGTTAAGAGGGAAATTTATAGCACTAAATGCCCACATGAGAAAGCAGGAGAGATCTAAAATCAACACCCTAACACCACAATTAAAAGAACTAAAGCAGCAAGAGTAAACAAATTCAAAAGCTAGCAGGAGATAAGAAATAACTAAAGTCAGAGCAGAACTGAAGGAGATAGAGATGAAAAACCCTTTTTAAAAAAAAAAAAAAAAAGTGAATCCAGGAACTGTTTTGTTCTTTAAAGATCAGCAAAATAGACCATTAGCCAGACTAAAAGAGAGAAGAATCAAATAGACAAAAAATGATAAAGGGGATACCATCAGGATCCCACAGAAATACAAACTACCATCAGAGAATACTATAAACATTTGTGCAAAAAAAGAAAACAAACCTACAAAATCTAGAAGAAATAAATTTCTGAACATTTACATCCTCTCAAGACTAAACCAGGAAGAAGTTGAATTCCTGAATAAACCAATAACAAGCTCTGAAAAAAACAAAAATTCAGGCAATATCCCTAGTGAACATTGATGTGAAAATCCTCAATAAAATACTGGCAAACCAAATCCAGCAGCACATCAGAAAGCTTATCAACCATGATCAAGTCGGCTTCACCCCTAGGATGCAAGGCTGGTTCAACAAATGTAAATCAATAAACAGAACCAATGACAAAAACTGCATGATTATCTCAATAGATCCAGAAAAGGCCTTCAATAAAATTCAACACCCCTTCATGCCAAAAACTCTCAATGAGCTAGCTATTTACGGAACATATCTCAAAATAAGAGCTATTTATGACAAACCTATAGCCAATATCATACTGAATGGGCAAAAGCTGGAAGCATTCCCTTTGAAAATCAGCACAAGACAAGGTTGCCCTCTCCTCACTGCTCTTATTCAACATAGTCCTGGAAGTTCTGGCCAGGGTAAACAGGCAAGAAAAAGAGATAAAGGGTATTCAGTAGGAAGAGAGGAAGTCAAATTGTCTCTGTTTGCAGATGACATAATTTTATATTTAGAAAACAGCATTGTCTCAGCCCCAAAACTCCTTAAGCTAGTAAAGAACTTCAGCAAAGTCTCAGGATACAAAATCAATGTGCAAAAAATCACAAGCATTCCTATACAACAATAGACAAGCAGAGAGCAAAATCATGAGTCAACTTCCATTCACAATTGCTACAAAGAGAATAAAATACCTAAGAATAGAGCTTACAAGGGACAGGAAGGATCTCTTCAAGGAGATTTACAAACCACTGCTCAAGGAAATAAGAAAGGATGCAGACAAATGGAAAAAATATTCCATGCCCATAGATAAGAACAATCAATATTGTGAAAGTGGCCATACTGCCCAAAGTAATTTAATGCTATCTCCATCAAGCTACCACTGACTTTCTTCACAGAATTAGAAAAAACTGTTTTAAATTTCATATGGAACCAAAAAAGAGCTAGTATAGCCAGGACAATCCTAAGCAAAAAGAACAAAGATGGAGGCATTGCGCTACCTGACTTCAAACTATACAACAAGGCTACAGTAATCAAAACAGCATGGTACTGGTACCAAAACCCATATATAGACCAACAGAACAGAACAGAGGCCTCAGAAATAACACCACACATCTAAAACCATTTGATCTTTGACAAACCTGACAAAAACAAGAAATGGGGAAAGGATTATCTATTTAATAAATGGTGCTGGGAAAACTGGCTAGCCATATGCAGAAAACTGAAATTGGACCCCTTCCTTACACCTTATAAAATAAATAAATAAATAAATAACTCAAGATGTATTAAAGACTTAAATGTAAAACCTAAAACCTAAAAACTCTAGAAGAAAACCTAGGCAATACCATTCAGGACATAGGTATGGGCAAAGGCTTCATGACTAAAACACCAAAAGCAATGGCAACAAAAGCCAAAATTAACAAATAGGATCTAATTAAACTAAAGAGCTTCTGCACAGCAAAAGAAATCATCATCAAAGTGAACAGGCAACATACAGAATGGGAGAAAATTTTGCAATCTATCCATCTGACAAGGGTCTAATATCCAGAATCTATAAAGAACTTAGATTTACAAGAAAACAACCCCATCAAAAAGTGGGCAAAGGATATGAACAGACACTTCTCAAAAGACGACATTTATGAGGCCAACAAACCTATCAGAAAAGGTCATCACTGGTCATTAGAAAAATGCAAATCAAAACAACAATAAGATACCATCTCATGCCAGTTAGAATGGCGATTATTAAAAAGTCAGGAAACAACAGATACTGACAAGGATGTGGAGAAATAGGAATGCTTCTACACTGTTGGAGTGTAAATTAGTTCAACCATTGTGGAAGAGAGTTGTGGCAATTCCTCAAGGATCTAGAACCACAAATACCTTTTGACTCAGCAATCTCATTGCTGCATATATACCCAAAGGATTATAAATCATTCTACTATAAAGACACATGCACACATATGTTAATTGCAGCACTATTTACTATAGCAAAGACTTGGAACCAAACCAAATGTCCATCAATGATAGATTGGATAAAGAAAATATGGCACATATACACCTTGGAATACTATGCAGTCATAAAATAGAATGAGTTCATGTCATTTGCAGTGACATGGATGAAGTTAGAAACCATCATTCTCAGCAAACTAACACAGGAACAGAAAACCAAACACCACATGTTCTCACTCACGAATGGGATTGAACGGTGAGAACACATGGACACAGGGAGGTAAACATCACGCACCGGAGCCTGTCAGGGGGTTGGGGGGCAAGGGGAGGGAGAGTATTAGGACAAATACCTAATGTATGCAGGGCTTAAAACCTAGAAGATAGATTGATAGGTGCAGCAAACCACCATGGTATATGTATACCTATGTAACAAACCTATACATTCTGCACATGTATCCTGTAAAGTAAAAATAAACTTAAAAAAGAGTTCCCTTCTGGTCTTGGTGCCACCACCACTGGTAGGAAAAATCTAGAACAGCATGTGCAATGGAACTTTTTGCAATGATGGAGATAAATGCTTATATCTATGCTGCCCAATATGGTAGCCACTAAGCACTTGTGGCTGCTGAATACTTGCTAAGTGGCTACATTGACTGAATTTCTTTCATTTTAATTAATTTCATTTCATTTTAATTTTCTTTCATTTTAATTAATTTAAATTCAAAGAGCCACGTATGGCTAGTGGTAACCATATGGACAGTATAGTTCTCCAAGTAGAGCTTTGGGGTCATTCCAACAATGGTAAGCAGAATTGGATGAATACAGAAGCACTTACAATGGGAAAGAGGTCTGTAACAGCCATCATTCGCTTGGCACTTCTCATGCTGGACATTGGTTCTAAGTGTTTAACGTGGATTAAATTTAAACTTTACAACAACCCTCTGAAGCTGCTGAATTTATCTTCTGTTTCACAGCTAAGGAACTAGTGCCCAATACCATAGTTGGTGAATGGAGGAAGTGAGATTTGAACCCCGGAAGTCTGACTCTGTCTAGGAGGGATAACACATAGCTTGTGGCAGTAATGCAAATGTGTGGGGAACAGTGAAAAGGTAAAGTCAGGATTCTGAAAGAATAGGATACAGCAAATGAGAAAAAATGATGGCCCTATAATCACACCAATCACCAATGACATTTTTCACTCCCTATTAAGCCCACAGCAAGATTAAGGTGACATTATAGTCTACTGTCACATGTGAAAAATGCTTTCAGAACAAAGTCCCATTACAGAACCAAGTCACCATTTCCAGGGAAGTAATAGATAACACTCTAATGGTAACACAATAGATAAGACTGTTACAGACTGAAGAAGAGAACATGGAAACAGTGCTCCGTGGCATTCACCAGTAAGTAATGAGATCATTATCCAGCAGTGGTTCAAGGCTTACAATCGCAAGGTTTCTCCTTCATGTATTATGCAGAATTACAGAGTAAATCTCCAAATTTTAAAGTGAAAGAGGACAGTGGGCACAATCTTGTCCTATCCCTTCAGTTAATACATTCAAGAGATATACTAAAAAAAAAATTTTGAGACAACTTGAGCACAGACTGGGAATTCGATAAAAGTAAGGAATAATTTGTCATTTTATTAGGTATAATGATGGTATTGCTAGTATGTGGCTGTCTTTTTTTAAGTTCTATATTTAACATATAAAACTACTTTTCTGAATGTTTGAAATGTTCATAACACTTTCAATTACAGCGTAAAAAGAGACAAAATGGTGCATGAAAATATAAAAGATAGTCAACATCTTTCATAATAAGAGAAATAGAAATGCTGAGATATCATGTAGGACCTATATAGTTAGCAAATATTTCAACAATTTGGCAACACTGTCTTTTGTGAAGACAATGAGGAAGCAGACTCTCTTTTGTAGCAAGTGGCAGTGAAAAGGGTAGCACATTATAGTGAGTTGAATTGTGTCCTACAAAAAGATATGTTCCATCCTAACCCCTAGTATCTATGAATGTGACCTGAGTTAGAAATAGGGTCTTTACAGATGTAATCAAGTTAGGATGAGGTCATGCTGGATTAGGGTGGGCCCTAATCCGATATCTGGTATTCTTACTGAATACAGAAACAGTTTGTACACAGACACACACACACACACACACACACACACACACACACAGAGGGACGAACACCATGTGGAGACTGAGACAGGGGTTGGAGTTATGCAATTACAAGCCAAGGAACTCCAAGATCAGCAGCAACCACCAGGAGCTAGCTAGAAAGAGTTCAGAAAGGATCTTCCCTTAGAGTCGTTAGTCATAGTCCTGCCAACACCTTAATTTCAGACTTCTAGCTTCCACTGAGGGAATAAATTTCTGTTGTTTTAAGCCACCCAGTTTGTAATAATTTGTTCTTATAACCCTAGGGAACTAATAAATTCCCCTATGATATGGAATTTGGCAATATCTAACAAAACTAGATATATACTGAAGCTTTGCTTCAGAAATCCCACATTCAGGAATTTAACCTGAATATATCTCAGAAAAAGAAAAAATTAGATATAAGGTTGTAAAAATAGTGTTATTTGAACCAAGTATGAAAAATAAGCCAAATGTCCATTCGTTAGAAAATGCTTTGAATGCCCAAGCACAGTGGCTCAGGCCTGTAATCCCAGCACTTTGGGAGGATGAGATAGGAGGACAATTTGAGACCAGGAGTTCAAAATCAGCCTGAGCAACACAGTGAGATGCTATCTCTGTTACAAATATATTTTTTTTAAAAAAAGAAAATTGGTTGATTAAATTATGGTATATTTATACATGAAACAATTTAAACAATTCAGCACTTTAAAAAAGTAAAGCTCTGTAAAATATGTTACTATTTCCACATCATATATTAAGAGATAAAAGGAAGTTTCAAGACAGCGTTTATATTATGCAAACTTTTGTGCAAGAAAAAAGGAGAAATAAGACTATGAATATATATATATTAAAGAAATTTTTTTTCATAGAGACGAAGTCTCACTATATCGCCCAGGCTGGTTTCAAACTCCTGAGCTCAAGCAATCCTCCCACCTCAGGCTCCCAAAGTGCTAGGATTACAGGCATGAGCTACCATGCCTGGCCTATATTTAATATAATTTTAAATTTGCAAAAAGAAACAAATATAGGAACAACCAGAAACTAATAAAACTATTACCTATATAAGATGGGTGGGAACAGGGACTGTATAATTTTTACTTTGAATCATATTAAGATTTTACATCTTCAAAACCTAAAATAACTCAAAAAGGATAGAATTCTGAAATTGACCTTGTGTATCAAATTAATAATACCTACATTTTTAAAAAATTAATTCAAATATATCTTGAACTCAGTATGCTGATATCGTCCTCCATGGGATAGTATAAAAACAGTATCAACTGCAAAGGAATCTTACATTTTATTTAAGGTTTATGATTGGTAACTGTTGGTGATGATTTTTAATATATTTATTGTAATACAGAGCAAATATATTGATATTACCCACAGATTTCTCACTGTGGAATATAAAAACATAGGAACAAGAGGAAGGACCCTATAGCACTGGACTGAAAGGAATCAGAATGAATATATACACATATATATTTTCCTGCTAGCTTTGTCAACTTGAAAGGAACTAAAAGCATTGACACAGAATAGCAAGTAACACAGCTGGCATACATATCTAATTTGTAAATGCCATTCACCACTGAGTGGAACTGAAGACCTTGAGAAGTTGGCTACACTCCAGATTGGGGCAGTGAAAGACAGGAGGAGCCTAGAATATCATTGTACCAGAAAAGAAGTGATCAAAAATTGATAAGGATCTTCTAGGATAGTCACATGAGAAGCCTTATAAACTAACTGTCCAGTGAAATAAAAATGACCAATGAAAGCTATTTGAAAGACAATCGTCTGAAAATTGTCCCAAGGGCATACAATAAAACCAAAAAAAAATTTTCAAAAAAGACCTACTAAAACTTGGTTTACACACACACACACACACACACACACACACACACACACACACACAGAGTAGCTTTTGAGGCCCAACCCATTCCTTCCCTTTCCCCCTAATCTCAACTCGGCTTGACAGAAGCTCCACTCTGGGTGGATGTGGCTACGACTGCAGGGGTCCCTCCCTCTCCCCTCAGCCTCCAGTCAAGGGATACAGTTTCTTATCCACAGTGTAAGTCACTAGCATTCCTCACTCCCTCCAACTCTGAGTAGGGGAGACTAAATTCCTGAGGAGGGTATCTGAAAGGTGGGGAGAGAGCCCTTCCTGTAGCCAGAACCCACTCATAGGACAGAGAGACCCCATGTACAGCACTCAAAGAAAACAAGGGCCCCAATCACCCTCATGTAAGCTCAATTCAGGTTCCAAAGCAGAGAAAGACTTCCCCATCCAGCTTCCAGAAGAGTGACTTAAAGAATTTACCTAAGGAAAGAGGCAGTTCAAAAGAACAGAGCTCTAAAACTCTCCCCAAATTAGCTGACTTTTTTTGAAACAGAGGGTAGAGAAATTCAAGCTTCAGAATGCTCTCAAAAACAATAGGTTCTCTTAATTAAGAACAACAAACCATAGGCCAGCTAGTTCACCAGAGAGAGTGAGAGAAATGTAAGATCCCTCCTGGGGTCAGAATAAACCTCAAAGACAAGCTACCCTGCTCAAGCTTAATTGGATCATAGTGTGGAACAATTTGTGCCCCCAGGGAGTTGTCTAGAAGAAGAGAGGGGTCACCTGGCAAGGAGCGAGACCAAAACTCTGGCTGTAATAACAAATGAAGTTCTAATGGATGAGAAAAACAGACAGTCCCAGGGCCAGGATAACTGTGCACACACCCAAGGCTGCTCCCTCTGCAGAGCAAAACTAAAGGCTTCACACTTGGGAGGATAAACAACTCAAATAGTCTAGCCAAGTACCTAAATAAACAAGCAACAACAACAAAAACAAGGTCCACAGGGGGCACAGAATTGGTTGATGGAATTATGCAATGTATTACCTAGAATATCCACTTTTTAACACCACAAAAAAGATATGCAAAGAAACAGGAAAGAGTGGCCCATACATAGGGAAAAAAGGGGGCAAAAAGACAGTCTATGAGAGAACTCATATTAAATTTAAGAAAGATGTCAACATTGTCTTTATAAATATCTTCCAAGAATGAATTTTACTTGAATGAGGAAAGGAAGCTATGATAGAATGTCTCTTTAAATAGAGAATAGACATTTTTTAAGGCAAATCAAATGGAAATTCTGGCATTAAATACAATAACTGAAATGAACAATTTGCGAAAGGGACTCAACGGTAGTTTTGACTGGCAGAAGAAAGAATCAGTAAACCTGACATTAGGTCAATAGACATAATACAATCCAAAGAACAAAGAAGAATGAACAGAGCTTCATAATAAAATCATTAAATATACAAGAAACAACAACAAAAAAATCCCTCTCAACATAATAAAGTTCTTATAAGAAAAGCCCACAGATAATATCATACTTGATAGTGAAAGACTGAAAGCTTTCTAAGAATAAGAACAAGAAAAAAAAAAGATCATGTTTTGCCACTTCAATACTGTACTGAAAGTTCTAGCTAGAGCAACTATTCAGGAAAAAAATAAGAGGCATCTAAATCTCAATGGAAGAAGTAAATTGTCTCTGATCACAGAAAACATGATCTTATATGTAGAATGTCCTAACAATTCTACCAAAAAAAAATCCATTAGAAGAAATGAATTTACCAAAGTTGCAGGATACAAAATACACACAATTGTGTTTTTATATTACTAATGAACAATCCAAAAAGGAAATCAAGAAAACAATTCCATTTACAATAACATAAAATAGAATATGTAGGAATAAATTTAACCAAAAAGATGAAAGACTTGTACATTAAAAATCACAAAGCATTGTTTAAAAAAATTAAAGATAAAAATAAAGACATGACATGCTTATGAATTAGAATACTAAACATTATTAAGAGGTCAACACTTCACAAAATGATGAACAGCTTTAATGTTTATTGCAATCCATATAAAAATCCCAATGGCATTTTTTGTAGAAATAGAAAAATCCATCCAGAAACTCATGAATTCTCAGAGCCTTAACCAACACAACATTGAAAAAGTTGGAGGTCTCACACTTTCTAATTTCAAAACTTACTACAAAGCTACCATAATCAAAACAGTGTAGTAATGGCAAGACAGGTAGATGGAATAGACCAATACATATAGACCAATGGGATAGAAAACAATCTAGAAATAAACCCTCACATATATGATCAAATGATCTTCAACGAGGGTGTCAAGACCACAGAATGGGGAAAGGACAGCCTTTTAAACAAATAGTGCTAAGAAAACTGGATATCTACATAAAAATTAAATAGGACCCCTACTTTAAACCATGTATAAAAATTAAGTCAAAATGGATTCAAGACCTAAAACTATAAAACTTTTTGAAGAAAACATAGGGAAAAGCTTCCTGATATTGGATTTGGCAGTGACTTCCTAGCCATTACACTAAAATTGCAGGCAACAGAAATAAATTAATTAGACTACATCAACATGTAAAATGTCTGTGCATTAAAGGACACAATCAACAGAATTCAAGAGCCACCTATTAAAGGGGAGAAAATATTTGCAAATCATATCTGGCAAAAGGTTAATATCTAGAATATATAAAGAACACCCACAACTCAAAAAATCTAGTTCAAAAATAACTAAAGAACATGAATAGACATTTCTGCAGATATGATACACAAGTGGCCAACAAGCATACAAAATGCTTAACATAGTAATGTTAAGTAAGGAAAGTACAAATCAAAACTGCAATGAGATATCGCCTCATGCCAATTAGGATAGCTACTATCCAAAAAAAAAAAGAAAAGAAAACAAGTGTTACTGAGAGTATGAAGAAATTGGAGCCCTTGTGAACTGTTGGTGGGAATGTAAAATTATGCAACATCTAAGGAAAACAGTATGGTATGGAAGTTACTTACCATACTGAAGTTGAAAATGGGATCTCCAAGAAATATTTATACAACCCTATTCATAGCAACATTATTCACAATGGCCGTGATGTGGAAGTAACCCAAGCGCCCAGTGATGAATTGGTAAACAAAATGTGCTCTCTGTGTTTGTATGTGTGTATATATATGTATATATATAAATATGTGTGTATATGTATGCAAATATGTACACACATATGTGTATATATGTACATATACATACATATATGTATATATATTTATATTTATATATTTATATATACATAAATACACACACATGCACATATTTACAATGGAAAATTATTCATTCTTACAGGGGAAAGAAAATCTGACACATGCTATAACATGGATGAATCTTGAGGTCATTATGCTAAGTGAAATAATCCAGTCACAAAAAGTTAAATATTACATGATCCTCTTTTATAAGGTATCTCGAGTAGTCAACTTCATTGCAACAGGAGGTAACAGTGGTTTCCAGGGAATGGGTGGAGGAGAGAATAAGGGGTTACTGTCTAATAAGTGTAGAGTCCCAGTTTTGCAAAAGTTCTGGAGACTGGTCACACAACGTGAATGTACTTAACACTCCTAAACTGTATACTTAGATATAGATAAAATGGTAAATTTTATGCATTTATTACCACTATTACATTTGTTAAAAATTGATATAAAGAGTGCGGAGCCAGGATCTGTGCCTAACTCAAGCAGGGGAGGAGTCTACACTCAGAAAACAGAGGGATGGGTTATACAGGTTTGTCGGCTGCTGTGAGACCCAAGTGTGTCTCTTTCCACAGGGCTGGCCCAGCAAGGGTAGGGCCTACTTCCCTGCTGGATCTCTGCCCAAGGGAGCCCCATGGCAAGAAACATTTAACGACAATTTTTTTTTTTTTTTTTTTGAGATGGAGTCTCGCTCTGTCACCCAGGCTGGAGTGCAGTGGCCGGATCTCAGCTCACTGCAAGCTCCGCCTCCCGAGTTTACGCCATTCTCCTGCCTCAGCCTCCTGAGTAGCTGGGACTACAGGCACCCGCCACCTTGCCCGGCTAGTTTTTTGTTTTTTTTTTTTTTTTTAAGTAGAGACGGGGTTTCACCGTGTTCACCAGGATGGTCTCAATCTCCTGACCTCGTGATCCACCCGTCTCGGCCTCCCAAAGTGCTGGGATTACAGGCTTGAGCCACCGCGCCCGGCCAACAACAATTTTTTTAAATTGTGGCCAGGAACAGTGGCTCATGCCTGTAATCCCAGCACTTTGGGAGGCCGAAGCGGGTGGATCACCTGAGGTCGTGAGTTCGAGACCAGCCTGATCAACATGGAGAAACCCCATCTCTACTAAAAATACAAAATTAGTTGGGCATGGTGGCCCATATTTTTAATCCCAGCTACTTGGGAGGCTGAGGCAGGAGAATTGCTTGAGCCTAGAGGCAAACAGAGGTTGCAGTGAGCTGAGATCATGCCATTGCACTACAGCTTGGGCAACAAGAGCAAAACTCCATCTCAAAAAAAAAAAAAAAAATTGTGGACACAGTGTCAGTGATCAGAGGTGGCTCTCCCAAGACCCAGGAGCAGACCTGGTAAGGAGGTCAAAACCTCTCTCCCACTTGCACTGCAGGGCACAGTTGCAAACATGAGGATACCCAAAAGGAGCAGTATGGCTGAGTAAGAGGCTTTCTACCACCCATTGCTCTCAAGCACCATCTACTAGATCATAGCCCAAACTATAACACCAAAAAAACACTTCGCTAATTCTTTCTATGAAACCAAGGGCAAGAGTTTAACAAAAGACCCTGTGCAGAGTCTTAGCCCTCTAAAAAGTTCCAGAAATAAAGCCAACTAACTATACTCAATTTACACCCTGGTTAAAGGCACACCAACACTCTCAGATGAGAAAGAACCAGTGCAAGAATTCCGGCAATTCAAAAGGCAGAGTGTCTCTTTACCTCCAAATGAGCCCACTAGCTCCACAGCAATCATTCCTAAGCAATCTGAAACGACTTAAATGACAGACATGGAATTCAGATCTGGATGTCAAAGAAGCTCATCAAGATCCAGGAGAAAGTGAAAACCCAATCCAAGGAAGCCAAGCAATCCAGTAAAACAATTCAAGAGCTAAGAGACAAAACAGATATTTTTAAAGCCCCAAACTGAACTCCTTGAGTTGAAAAACAGTATATATAAGAATTTCATAATACAATCAGAAGTACTAACAACATAATAGACCAAGCTGAGGAAAGCATAACAGAGTTCAAAGATCAGCTCTTTGAATCAACTCAGACAAAAAGAAAAACAATTTTTTAAAATGAGCAAAACCTCTGAGAAATATGGGATTATATAAAGAGACCAAATCTATGTCTCATTGGCATCCCTTACAGAGGAGACAGAATAAGCAACTTGGAAAATATATTTGAGGATATAGTCCACAAAAATTTCCCTAATCTTGCTAGAGATGTTAACATGCTAATTCAGGAAATACTGAGAATCCTACCTAGATACAATACAAGATGGCCATCCCCGAGACACTTAGTTATCAGGTTCACCAAGATGAACACAAAAGAAAACATCTTAAAAGGCAGCTAGAGAAAAAGGTCAGGTCACAAAGAGAGGGACCCCCACCAGGCTAGCAGTGGACCTATCAGCAGAAACCTTATAAGCCAGAAGCAATTGGGGCCCTATTTTCACCATCCTTAAAGAAAATAAATTCCAACCAAGAATTTCTTATTCCACCAAACCAAACTTCATCAGTGAAGGAAAAATAAAATCCTTCTCAGACAAGCAAATGCTAAGCAAATTCATTTCAACTAGACCAGCCCTACAAGAGGTCCTTAAGGGAGTACTAAACATGGAATCAAAAGAACACTATGTGATATCACAAATACTTAAGCACATAGCCCAAAGACAATATAAAGCAACTACATACACATGTCTACATAGTAACTAGCTAACAAAAGGAAGATGGGATCAAAATCTCACATATCAGTACTAACCCTGAATATAAATGGGTTAAACACAAATTAAAAGACAGAGTGGGAAGCTGGATAAAAAGACAAGACCCAACTGTCTGGGGTCTTCACAAGACCCATCTCCCACAAAATGACACCCACATTATCAAAGTAAAAGATTAGAGAAAGACCCACTATGAAAACAGAAAATAAAAAAGATCAGGATCACTACTCACATCAGACAAGTGAGACTTTAAACTTTTAAAAATTAAGAAGGACAAAGAAGAGCATTACATAATGATAAATGATACAATTCAACAAGAAGACTAAACTATTATAAATATATATGTACCCAACATTAGAGCATCCAGATTCATAAAACAAGTTCTTTACCTACAAAAAGACTTAGACAGTCACACAATAATAGTGGGAAACTTTAACACCACCCCACTGACAGCATTAGACAGATCACTGAGGCAGAAAACTAAAACTCTGGACTCAACACTTAATCAACTGGACCTAAAAAGATATCTAACAGAACACATCTACCAGGAGGAGTTCTTCACAACACAGCATAGCTGCTATGATAGATTGTAGCCAGACTGCTTCTTTAAATGGAACCCTGATCCATCCCTCCTTACTGGACAGGACCTCCCTGCAGGAATTTCAGCAATTTCAGCCAGAGTTATATGTACAGAACGCTGATCTCTCCCTGGAATGGAGCCTCTGGAGGGAGGGGCAACCACAGAATATACATTTTTCTCAGCTGCACATGGAACATATTCCAAGATCACATGCTACATCATAAAGCAAGTCTCAAAAAAAAAAAAAAAAAAAAAGCACACTCTTGGACAACAGTGCAATAAAAAGTCAATACCAGGAAGATCTCTTAAAACTACACAAATACATGGAAATTAATTAAAATTTATTCCTGAATAACTCTTGGGTGAATAACAAAAATAAATCAGAAGTCTAAATATTCTTTGAAATTATTGAAAATAGGGATACCACTTACCAAAATCTGAGATACAGCTAAAGCAGTGTTAAGAGGAAAGTTTAACCACATGTTCTTGCTTATAAGTGGGAGCTGAATGATGACAACACATGAACATGGTGTGGGGAACTACTAACACTAGGGCCTTCCAGTGGGGGTGGAGGGAGGTAGAGCATCAGGAAGAATAGCTAATGGATGCTGGGCTTAATACCTAGGTGATGCATTGATCTCTGCAGCAAACCACCATGGCACACGTTTGCCTATTTAACACACCTGCATGTCCTGTATGTGTACCCCAGAACATAAAAGTTTAAGAAAAAAAGGAAAGTTTATAGCACTAAGTGCCTTCATCAAAAAGTTAGACCTCAAGTTAAAACCTGAATTTACACCTAAAGGAAGTAGAAAAAAAGAAGAAAGCAAACCAATCCCAAAGCTAGCATAAGAAATAATTACAATTACAGAAGATCTGAACAAAATTGAGATGAAAAAATCCATATAAAGATCAATGAAACAAGAGCTGGTTATTCAAAAGAATCAGCAAAAATTGACAGATCTCTAGATAGATTAACAACAAAAAAGAAAGAAGATCCACAAGATGACCAAGGTGATCCTGCAATTATTCACACAGAAATACAGAAGATCCTCAGGCTACTATCAACAATTCTTTGCACACAAATCTAGAAGAAAGGGGTGGGCCAAGATGACCAATTAGAAGCAGCTGCAGTCTGTGGCTTTCATGAAAAGGAATGAAAATGGCAAGTGAATTCTTCACCTTCAGCTGAGGTATCCAGGTTTTCACATTGGGAATGACTAGGTGGATGGCTCGACCGAGAGAGCAAAGAAAAGCAGGGTGGGGCAAATGGCCAACCCAGCAGCAGCACAGAGCCAAGGGAGCCCCAACCTCAGTCAAGGGAGGCGGTGAGCAATTGTGTGACCCAGAAACCACACTTTTTCCGTAGATCTTTGCAACCCATGAATCAGGAGATCCCCTTGTGAGCCCATGCCACCAGGGCCTTGGGTCTGAAGCACAGAGTTGTGCAGAGTCTCAGCAAAGTGGACACTGAGGCACACACAGATACCCAGGAGTTTTGCATACCCAAGTCCTGGGAATTCCTGCAAGGTGGGAGATCCATCCAAGCTTCCCCTAGGAAGGGGAATGCTCAGATAAATCTGAGCTCAGCCACATTCCTTGAATCCAGTGAGCTAAGTAGCATCATTCTGTAGGCCCAACTCCTACAGCACCTCACAGGTTAAGACCCACTGGCTTGGAATTCCAGCCAGCCAGCAGCAGCAGGCTGGAGACTGCCTGAGATAAACCAGGTTCCCAGGGGGAGTGGTGGCTGCCATCTTTGTGGTTTGAGTTGGCCATTCTAGTCTGCTGGCTCCAGGGAGTCTGGGTGGTCCAGACCAGGAGGAGTTCCTCTCAACACAGCATACCTGCTATGACAGTTTCTAGCCAGACTGCTTCTTTAGGTGGGACACCGATCCATTCCTCCTCACTGGGCAGGGCCTTCCTGCAGGAATTTCAGCAATTCCAACCAGGGTTACATGGAGAGAACTCTGATCTTTCCCTAGGATGGAGCCCCTGGAGGGAGGGAAAGCCACCCTTTCTGTGGTTCAGCCAGGTTAGCCTTTTCAGCCTGCTGGTTCTGGAGAGGCCAGGCAATGTGGATGGGGGGGGTGGGGCGGGGGTTTCCTCCAGCACAGTGTACCTGCTTTGCCAAGGCACAACCACACTGCTTCTTTAAGAGGGAACCTGATCCTGATCCCATTCCTCCTGACTGGGTGAGACCTCCCAACAGGGGTCTCCAGACACCTACAGGAGCATTTGGGCTGGCATCAGGTCAGTGCCTCCCTAGGACAGAGCTTCCAGAGGAAGGAGCATGCTGCCATCTTTGCTGTTTCTCAGCCTTCACTGATAATACCTCCAGGTACAGGAGGGACCAAGGTGTATAGGGTGTGGAGCAGACCCCCAGCAAACCACAGTAGCTCTACAGGAGAGTGGCCTAACTATTAAAAGTAAAACAAACAACAACAGCATCATCAACAAAAGAGACCCCATAAAAACCACATTCAAAGGTCAGCAACCTCAAAGGTCAATGGTAGATAAGCCCACAAAGATGAGGAAGAATGAATGCAAAAATGCTGAAAACTCAAAAAGTCAGAGTGCCTCTTCTCCAAATGTCCACAACACCTCTCCAGCAAGGACACAGAAGTGGGCTGAGGCTCAGATGGCTGAACTGACAGAAGTAGACTTCAGAAGGTGGGTAATAACAAACTTCACTGAGCTAAAGGAGCATGTTCTAACCCAATGCAAAGCTAAGAATCATGATAAAACAGACTGGGCGCAGTGGCTCAAGCCTGTAATCCCAGCACTTTGGGAGGCTGAGATGAGCAGATCACAAGGTCAGGAGATGGAGACCATCCTGGCTAACATGGTGAAACTCCATCTCTACTAAAAAATACAAAAAACTAGCTGGGAGAGGTGGCGGGCACTGTAGTCCCAGCTGCTCGGGAGGCTGAGGCAGGAGAATGGCGTAAACCCGGGAGGCAGAGCTTGCAGTGAGCTGAGATCCAGCCACTGCACTCCAACCTGGGTGACAGAGCAAAACTCCATCTCAAAAAAAAAAAAAAGAAAAAAAAAGACATAAAACAATACAGGAGCTGGTAATGAAAAGAGCCAGTTCAGAGAGGAACATAACTGATCTGATGGAGCTGAAAAACACCACAAGAACTTCACAATGCAATCACGAGTATCAGTAGAAGAACAGACCAAATGGAGGAAACCATCTCAGGGCTTGAAGACTATCTTTCTGAAATAAGACAGGCAGACAAGAGTAGAGAAAAAAGAACTAAAAGGAATGAACAAAACTTCAGAGAAATATAGGATTACGTAAATAGACTGAACCTACAACTGACTGGAGTAACTGAAAGAGATAGGGAAAATGGAATCAACTTGAAAAACATACTTCAGAATATCATGCAAGAGAACTTCCCCAACCTACCAAGACAGGCCAACATTCAGATTCAGGAAATCCAGAGAGCCCCAGTAAGATACTCAATGAGAAGCTCAACCCCAAGACACATAGTCAGATTCTCCAAGGTCTAAATGAAAGAAAAAAATGTTCAGGGCAGTCAGAGAGAAATCCCAGGTCACCTACAAAGGGAAACCCATCAGACCAACAGTGGATCTCTCAGTAGAAACCTTACAAGCCAAAAGAAATTGGAGGCCAAAATTCACATTCTTAAAGAAAATTTTTACCTCAGAATTTCATATCAGGCCAAACTAAGCTTCATAAGCAAAGGAAAAATAAGATTGTTTGAAGACAAGCAAGTGCTAAGGGAATTTATCACCATCTGGCCTCCCTTGCAAGAGCTCCTGAAGGAATCACTAAGCATGGAAAGGAAAAACCATTACCAGACACTAAAAAAAACACACTGACAGACCAGTGACACTTTGAAGCAACCACATAAACAAGTCTGCAAAATAACCAACTATCATCATGATGACAGGATCAAATTCACACATAACAATATTAACTTTAATGTAATGAGCTAAATGTCCAATTAAAAGACACAGAAGGGCAAGCTGGATAAAGAACCAAGATCTATCAGTATGCTGTCTTCAACAGACCCATCTCATGTGCAAAGACAAACATAGGCTCAAAATAAAAGGACAGAGGAATATTTAACAAGCAAATAGAAAACAGAAAATGAAGCAGGGGTTGCAATCCTAGCTTCTGACAAAACACTTTAAACCAACAAAGATCAAAAAAAGATTAAAAAGGCATTACATAATGGTAAACAGTTCAATTCAACAAGAGCTAACTATCCTAAATATATATACGCCCAACACAGGAGGCACCCAAATTCGTAAAGCACATTTTTAGAGACCCACAGAGAGACTTAGACTTCCACAGAATAGTGGGAGACTTTAACACCCCACTAACGATATTAGACAGATCATCAAGACAAAAAATTAACAGATATTCAGGATCAGAACGTATCTCTGGAGCAAGTGGACCTGATGGCTATCTATAGAACTCTTCACCCAAAAACAGAATATACATTCTTCTCATCCTTACAAGGCACATAATCAGAAGTAAAACATTCCTCAGCAAATGCAAAAAGAACCTGAAACAGTCTCTCAGACCACAGCACAGTCAAATTAGAGCTGAAGAATAAGCTCACTCAAAACCACACAACTCCATGAAAATTTAACAACCTGCTCCTGAATGACCCCTAGGTAAATAATAAAATTAAGGCAGAATCAAGTTCTTTGAAGCTAATGAGAACAAAAAGACAACATACCAGAATCCCTGGGACATAGCTAAAGCAGTGTTAAGAGGGAAATTTATAGCACTGAATGCCTACATCAAAAAGCTAGAAATCTCTCAATCAACAACCTAACATCACAACTAAAAGAACTAGAGAACCAAGAGCAAACCAACCCTAAAGCTAGCAGAAGACAAGAAATAACCAAGATCAGAGTGGAACTGAAGGAGACACAAAAAAAACTTTAAAAATCGGTAAAATTAAAATCAATGAATCTGGGAGCTGCTTCTTTGAAAAAATTACTAAAACAGACCACTAGGTAGGCTAATAAAGAAGAAAGGTGAGAAGAATAAAATAGACACAATCGGAAATGATAAGGGGGATATTACCACTGACCCCACAGAAACATAAACAACCATCAGAGAACACTATAAATAACTCTATGCAAATAAACTAGAAAATCTAGAAGAAATGGATATAGTCTGGACACATACACCCTACCAAGACTGAACTAGGAAGAAATTAAATCCCTAAATGGATCAGTAACAAGTTCTGAAATTGAGACAGTAATAAATAGCCTACCAACCAAGAAAAGCCCAAGACCACACAGATTTACAGTTGAATTCTACTAGAGGTACAAAGAGCTGGTACTATTTCTACTGAAACTATTCCAAACAATGGAAAAGGAGGGACTCCTCCCTAATTTATTCTATGCAGCCAGCATCATCCTGATACCAAAACCTGGCAGAGATACAACAGAAAGCAAAAACTCCAGATCAATATCCCTAATGAACAGTAATGCAAAAATCTTTAATAAAATACTGCAAACTGAATTCAGTAGCACATAAAACAGCTTATCCACCAAAAATCAAGGTGGTTTCATCCCCAGGATGCAATGTTGGTTCAACATATGCAAATCAATAAATGTAATTCATCACATAAACTGAACAAAAGACAAACCACATGGATTTTCTCAATAGATGCAGAAAAGGCCTTTGATAAAATTGAACATCTCTCATGTTAAAAACTCTCAATAAACTAAGTATTGAAGGAACATACCTTGAAATAGTAAAAGCCACATATGTCAAACCCACAGCCAGTATACTGAATGGGCAAAAGCTAGAAGCATTTCCCCTGAAAACCATCAAAAGACAAGTATGCCTTCTTATCACTCCATTTAACATAGTATTGGAAGTTCTGGCCAGGGCAATCAGGCAAGAGAAAGAAATAAAGCATATTCAAATAGGAAGAGAGGAAGTCAAATTATCTTTGTTTGCAGATGACATAATTCTATCTCTAGAAAATCCCATCGTCTCAGCCCAAAAACTTCTTAAGCTGATAAGCAACTTCAGCAAAGTCTCAGGATACAAAATCAAGGTGGAAAAATTGCTAGCATTTCTATACAATAACAACAGTTAAGCCTAGCGCCAAATCATGAACTCCCATTCACAATTGTTACAAAGGAAACAAAATACCCAGAATACAGCTAAAAAGGGAAGTGAAGAGCCTCTTCAAGGAGACCTACAACCCACTACTCAAAAAAAATCAGATGACACAAATGGAAAAAAATTCTATGCTCATGGAGAGGAAGAATCAATATCATGAAAATGGCCATACTGCCCAAATTTATAGATTCAATACTATTCCCATTAAACTTCCATTGACACTCTTCACAGAATTGGAAAGAACTATCTTAAAATTCATATGGAACCAAAAAAGAGCCTGAATAGTCAAGATCATCCTAAGCAAAAAGAACAAAGCTGGAGGCATCATTCCACCTAACTTCAAACTATACTACCAGGCTACAGTAACCAGAATAGCATTGTATTGGTACAAAAGCAGACCCAAAAACCAATGTAACAGAATAGAGAACTCAGAAATGAGACTGCACACATACAACCATCTGATCTTCAACAAACCTGACAAAAAACATGCAATGGAGAAAGGATTCCCTATTTAATAAATGGTGCTGGGAGAAGTGGCTAGCCATATACAGAACATTGAAGCTGGAACCCTTCCTTATACCATATACAAAAATTAACTCAAGAGGGATTAAGATTTAAATGTAAAACCCAAAACTATAAAAACCGTAGAAGAAAATCTAGGCAATACCATTCAGAGCATAGGCATGGGCAAATGAGATGTTTCATGATTAAAATGCCAAAAGCAATTACAACAAAAGCAAAAGTTGACAAACGGGATCTAATTGAACTAAAGAGCTTCTGCACATCAAAAGAAATGCTAATCAGAGTGATCAGACAATCTACAGAATGGGAGAAAATTTTTGCAATCTATCCATCTTACAAAGGTCTAATATCCAGAGTCAACAAGACACTTAAATTTACAAGAAAAAAAAACCATTAAAAAGTAAGCAAAGGACATGAACCAACACTTCTTAAACGAAGACATTTTTGCAGCCAATAAGCATATGAAAAAAAGCTCTGTATCACCGATAAATGAAAATCAAAACCATAATGAGATACCATCTCACACTGGTCAGAATGGAAATTTTTAAAAGTCAAGAAACAGATGCTGGCAAGATTGTGGAGGAAAAGGAACACTTTTACAATGTTCATGGGACTGTAAATTAGTTCAACCATTGTAGAAGACAGTGTGGAAATGTCTCAAAGATCTAGAAGCAAAAATAGCATTTGACCTAGCAATCCCATAATGGGTATATACCAAATGAATGTAAATTGTGATATTACCAAGATACATGCACGCATATGTTCACTGCAGCACTATCCACAATAGCAAAGACATTAAATCACCCAAATGCCCATCAATCATAGGCTGGATAAAGAAAATATGGCACATATATACCATGGAATACTATGCAGCCATGAATAGGAATGAGATCATGTCCTTTGCAGGTACATGGATGGAGCTGGAAGCTATTATCCACAGCAAACAAGGAGGAATAGAACACCAAGCACTACATGTTCTCACTTTTAAGTAGGAGCTGAACAATGAGAACACATGGACACATGGGGGGAAAAATCACTAAGACCTGTCAAGGGCAGTGGGGAGGGAGAGCATCAGGAAGAATAGCTAATGGATGCTAGGCTTAATACCTAGGTGATGAGTTGATCTGTGCAGCAAACCAACATGGCACACATTTACCTATGTAACATGCTTGCTCATCCTGCACCTGTACCCCAGAACTTAAAAGTTGAAGAAAATAAAAAGGAAATCTAGAGGAAATGGATGAATTTCTGCATGCACACAATTTCCCATGATTCAATCAGGAAGAGATTGAAACCCTGAATAGACATCAACTTTTAAAATTGAATCAGTAATAAAGAACCTACCAACCAAAAAAAACCCTGGACCAGATGAATTCACAGCTGAATTCTACCAGACATTCAAATAACTGATACCAGCCAAGCACAGTGGCTCGTGACTGTAATCCTAGCACTTTGGGAGGCCAAGGGGGGTAGATTGCTTGAGGTCAGATGTTCAAGACCAACCTAGCCAACATGGTGAAACCCCATCCAGATGTGGTGCTGGGTGCCTGTATTCCCAACTACTCAGGAGACTGAGTCAGGAGAATTGATTGAATCTAGGAGGTGAAGGCTATAGGGAGCTGAGATCACACCATTGCACATCAACCTGGGTGACAGAGTGAGACTCCATCTCAAAGAAACAAATTAATAAATGATACCAATCCTACTGAAACTAGTCCCCCCCAAAAAAAAAAAAAATCAAGGAGGAGGGGTTCCTCCGTAAGCCATTTTATAAAGCCAGCATCAGTCTGATGCCAAAATCTGGCAGAGACAACCAAAAAAGAAAACTTCAGGCTAATATTCCTGATGAAAACAAATGCAAAAATTCTCTACAAAATATTAGCAAACAATCTAGAAGCACATCAAAGAGTTAATTCATCATGATCTAGTAGGCTTTATTCCAGGAATGCAAGGCTGGTTCAACATGTGCAGAGCAATAAATGTGATTCACCACAAACAGAATTGAAAGCAAAAACCATATGATCATCTAATACACAAAGAAAAAGCTTTTGATAAAATCCAACATCCCTTCATGATAAAAACTTGCAGCAGACTAAGCATTAAAGGAACATACCTCAAGGTAATAAATGCCATCTATGAAAATCCACAGCTAACATTATACTGAATGGGTAAAAGCTCGAACTATTTCCCTTGAGAACTGGAACAAAACAAAGATGCTCACTCTCACCACTCCTATTCAACATAGTATTGGAAGTCCTAGCCAGAAGAATCAAGCAAGAGAAGGAAAGATAAGGCATCTACATAGGAAGAGAGGAAGTCAAATTATCTGTTTTCACTTACAATATGATCCTACAACTTAGAAAATCCCAAAGACTCTGCCAAAGGCTCCTAGAATTGATAAGTAACTGTAGTAAAGTTTCAGGATACAAAAATCAATAGCATTCCCATACATCAACAACATCCAATTGAGAGTGAAATCAAGAACACAATCCCACTTACAGTAACCACAAAGAAAGTGAAATATCCAATGATACAGCTAACTAGCATGGTGAAAGATTCCTACAGAAACTATAAAACACTGCTGAAAGAAATCAGAGATGACACAAATAGAAAAACATATCATGATCATGGATTGGAAGACTCAATGTCATAAAAATGGCCATACTTCTCAAGCAATCTACAGATTGAGTGCTATTCATATGAAACTGCCAACATCATCCTTCAAACAAATGGGGGAAAAAAGAACTATTCTAAAATTCATATGGAACCAAAAAAGAGCTCAAACAGTCAAGGAATCCTAAGGAAAAAAACCAGAGGTATCATATTACTTAACTTCAAACTGTACTGTAAAGCTACAGTAACCAAAACAGCATGATACTGGTACAAAAACAGACAGAGATTAATAGGACAGAACAGGAAACTCAGAAATAAAGCTGAACACCTAAAACCATCTGATCTTAATGCTGGCAGAAACAAGCCATGGGGAAAGTGCTTCCTATTTAATAAATGGTGCTGAGATAACTGACTAGCCATATGTAAGAGATTGAAGCTGGACCTCTAACTTTCACCATATACAAACAAAAAAAAAAAAACAAAAAAAACCTCAAAATGGATCAAAGATTTAAAACTAAGACCTCAAACTACAAAAATCCTAGAAGACAACCTAGGAAATACTCTTTGACATCAGCCTTGGAAAAGAATTTTTGGCTAAGTCCCCAAAAGCAATTGCAACAAAGCAGAAAAAGGTAAGTGGGATCTAGTTAAACTAAAGAGCATCTGCTCAACAAAAGAAACTAACAGAGTAAACAGCCTACAGAATGGGAGAAAATATTCACAAACTATGCATCTGTCAAAGACCTAATATCTAGAATATATAGAAAACTTAAATAAAAAATAACCTCTTTTAAAAATGGGCAAAGTACATGAACAACCACTTATCAAAAGATGACATACAAGGGGCCAACAAAAACGTGCTCAGCATCACTAATCACCCAGGAAATGCAAATCAAAACCACAATGCAATACGATCTCACAGCAGTCAGAATAGCTATTATCAAAAAGTCAAAACACAACAGATGCTAGTGAGGCTTCAGAGAAAGCAGTCTGGAGATTTCCCAAAGAACTTAAAACAGTCCAGGCATGGTGAGTCATGCCTGTAATCCCAGGACTTTGGGTAGGCCAAGGTGGGTGGATCACCTGAGGTCAGGAATTCGAGACCAGCCTGACCAACAAGGAGAAATCCCATTTCTACTAAAAATACAAAATTAGCCGGGCGTGGTGGCACACGCCTGTAATCTCAGCTACTCAGGAGGCTGAGGCAGGAGAATTGCCTGCACCCAAGAGGTGGAGTTTGTGGTGAGCTGAGATCGTGCTGTTGCACTCCAGCCTGGGCAACCAGAGTGAAACTCCATCTCAAAAAAAAAAAAAAAAAAACCTGAAATAGAGCTATTATTCCACACAGCAATTCTATTATCATTCTACCAAGACGACACATGCACTCATATGTTCATCACTATGCTATTCACAATAGAAAAAAAAAAAAAAACAAAGAATCAACCCAGGCGCAGATCAATGGTAGTAGATTGGATGAAGAAAATGTGGTACCTGTGAGCCGAGATCGCGCCACTGCACTCCAGCTTGGGCGACAGAGCAAGACTCTGTCTCAAAAAAAAAAAAAAAAAAAGAAAAAAAAAGAAAATCTGGTACCTATACACTGTAAAATACTTCACAGCCATAAAAAAAAAAAAAAAAAAAAAATGAAATCATGTCCTTTGCAGCAATGTGGATGCAGTTGGGGCAATTTGGAAGATTTTACTATAAATAACATTTCTATATCAATGTAAATGTCTTGACAGATAAAGTATGTAGTTATGTGGTTATACAGGAGACTGGTCTTGATACATGTCAGTATATTTAAGCATGTCCCATCATATCTGCAACTTTTTTGAAATGATTCAGAAAAAAATGGTAAACACAAATACATATATAATGATATAAAGAGAAATGGAACAAATATGATAAAATGTTATCTATTGGTGAATATAGGTTATATGAGTGTTTGCTGTATTCTTCTAAATTTTTCAAAATAAAAGTTAGAAGGACAGAGGAGAGGGAATCAGTTGTAAGAAGTAATGACTTTATTATTATTATACTTTAAGTTCTAGGGTACATGTGCACAACATACAGGTTTGTTACATATGTATACATGTGCCATATTGGTGTGCTGCACCCATTAACTCATTTACATTAGGTATATCTCCTAATGCTATCCCTCCTCACCACAGTAGGACCCAGTGTGTGATATTCCTTTTCCTGTGTCCAAGGGATCTCATTGTTCGATTCCCACCTATGAGTGAGAACATGCAGTATTTGGTTTTCTGTTCTTGCAATAGTTTGCTGAGAATGATGGTTTCTAGCTGCATCCATGTCCCTGCAAAGGACATGAACTCATCCTTTTTTATGGCTGCACAGTATTCCAGTGTATGTGCACCACATTTTCTTAATCCAGTCTGTCACTGATGGACATTTGGGTTGATTCCAAGTCTTTGCTATTGTGAATAGTGCCACATTAAACATACATGTGCATGTGTCTTTATAGCAGCATGACTTACAATCCTTTGGGTACATACCTAGTAATGGGATGGCTGGGTCAAATGGCGTTTCTAGTTCTAGATCCTTGAGGAATCACCACACTGTCTTCCACAATGGTTGAACTAGTTTACAGTCCCACCAACAGTGTAAAAGTGTTCCTATTTCTCCACATCCTCTCCAGCACCTGTTGTTTCCTGACTTTTTAATGATTCCCATTCTAACTGGTGTGAGATGGTATCTCATTGTGGTTTTCATTTGCATTTCTCTGATGGCCAGTGATGATGAGCATTTTTTCATGTGTCTGTCAGCTGTATGAATATGTTCGTTTGAGAAGTGTCTGTTCATATCCTTTGCCCACTTTTTGATAGGGTTGTTTTTTTCTTGTAAATTTGATAGTGTTGGAAGTTCTGGCTAGGGCAATCAGGCAAGAGAAAGAAATAAAGGGTATTCAGTTAGGAAAAGAGGAAGTCAAATTGTCCCTCTTTGCAGATGACATGATTGTATATTTAGAAAACTCCATTGTCTCAGACCAAAATCTCCTTAAGCTGATAAGCAACTTCAGCAAAGTCTCAGAATACAAAATCAATGTGCAAAAATCACAAGCATTCTTATACACCAGTAACAGACAGAGAGCCAAATCATGGATTAACTCCCATTCACAATAGCTTCAAAGAGAATAAAATACCTAGGAATCCAACTTACAAGGGATGTAAAGGAGGACCTGGTTCAAGGAGAACCACGAAACACTGCTCAGTGAAATAGAGGACACAAACAAATGGAAGAACATACCATGCTCATGGATAAGGAAGAATCAATATTGTGAAAATGGCCATACTGCCCAAGGTTATTTATAGATTCAATGCCATCCCCATTAAGCTACCAATGACTTTCTTCACAGAATTGGTAAAAACTGCTTTAAAGTTCATATGGAACCAAAAAAGACCCCGCATTGCCAAGACAATCATAAGCAAAAAGAACAAAGCTGGAGGCATCACGCTACCTGACTTCAAACTATACTACAAGGCTACAGTAACCAAAACAGCATGGTACTAGTAACAAAACAGATACAGACCACTGGAACAGAACAGAGCCCTCAGAAATAATACCACACATCTACAGCCATCTGATCTTTGACAAACCTGACAAAAAGAAATGGGGAAAGGATTCCCTATTTAATAAATGGTGCTGGGAAAATTGGCTAGCCTTAAGTGGAAAGCTGAAACTGGATCCTTTCCTTACTCCTTACATGAAAATTAATTCAAGATGGATTAGAGACTTAAATGTTAGACCTAAAACCATAAAAACCCTAGAAGAAAACCTAGGCAATACCATTCAGGACATAGGCATGGGCAAGGACTTCATGTCTAAAACACCAAAAGCAATGGCAACAAAAGCCAAAATTGACAAATGGGATCTAATTAAACTAAAGAGCTTCTGCACAGCAAAAGAAACTACCATCAGAGTGAACAGGCAACCTACAGAATGGGAGAAAATTTTTGCAATCTACTCATCTGACAAAGGGCTAATATCCAGAATCTATGAAGTAATGACTTTTGAAGCTACAATGCAATGGTCAGCATGAGCATAAGTTCTTCTGACTTTCAGTCCAGGAGAGTGTACCACCTAGTGTACTACTAAGTCATCAACTCCCCCAAACATGCACACTGTACAGTTTTTGATCCTCCATGGTGCATTTTACATCACGGGCTTCCAACAAAAACTAGTAGAATTAGGTAAAACAGCAAATTTTCAAACTTGTTAACGTTTTCAGTGCAAACTCTGAACCTGTAGTTTAAATTTTCAAGCTATCCAGTATACTTCCAGGCCTGAATATTTTACATACCAGTAAGATAAGTCTTCATTTTGCAACTCAACTCCTATAACAAAATGCCTCTTTCACGCCAACTGCTGAGTTTCTAGACAGGAACGAGTGTCCACACAGATGAAGCATGGAGAAATAAAAGACTTTCCTTGATGTTAAAATAACAAATATGTAAAGACATACATTGTAAATTTCTTCTGTAGAGAGGGACTATCTTATCTCTTTGGTCTCAGTGTGAAGCCTGGTACTAAACACTGTCAGACTCACAGTAAAAAATCTCATTCCACCATTATTTGATAATGAATCCTGTAGTGTTCATACGAAAGCAGCTTCCATTACGTAAACGTGGAACACAGGTAAAGACATAATATATGCCATAACACTTATGTCACCATGAGCCTGTTTCTCCCACGTTTAAAAAAAAAAAAAATAGTAGCTTGCCTCTGACTAAATGTAGCATGTAACTTTTTTAGAGCATGTTTGGTGTTTTTCTTGGGGAAAATACTTAATAGTTGGTCTCTCTTCTTCAAGCCCATTTGACCACTGTTTTTCTACTATTTAGCCATGCTAAACTTCACTTGCCATGATCACCTCTTCTGCTGATCATTGCTATCCATTCATCATATTAAGGTACAGTGTTTTCTATTTTTCTGAACCCTTGGTTCTAACTCTCCTAATCTCAGTAACCTCCCTTTCTTTCTATAGCTGCTTCTTCTAAGCTCTTTTCTATTTTATTCCTGCCCCAGCCTACTTTGGTCCTTTTCTCGTTCTTTTGTTCAATGATCTATTCCTTCTTCGCATCACTGAGATCAGGTGGACTTGAGTTCACCTCAAATGCATGTAAATTCATGTATATTCATACATACCTTACCACTCTATCTCCCTATGGGCTATGTTTTAACCCTATGGGCTAAATTGTGTGTCCCTGTCCCCAAATTTATATGTTGAAGTTCTAACCCCAATATCTCAGAACATGACTGTACTGTCACTTACCAGTGACATGTTTTGAGAAATGTGTCATTAAGCAATTTCATCATTGTGCAAACATCACAGAGTGTACTTATATAGAAACCTAGATGGTATACCCTACTACATACCCAGGCTATATGGAATATAGCCTATTGTTCCTAGACTCTAAATCTGAACAGCATTTACTTTACTGAATACTGCAGGCAATTATAACACAATAGTGAGTACTTGTGTATCTAAGCATAGAAAATGTACAGCAAAAATGCTGTATAACTTTTTTTAAAAAATGGTACACCTGTATAGGTCACTTATCATGAATGGAGCTTACATGACTGGAAGCTGCTCTGGGTGTGTCAGTGAGTGAATGGGAGGGCCCAGGACATTACTGTATACAAGCTATAGACTTTATAAACACTCTACACTTAGGCTACATCATTTTTAAAAATTAGTTAATAAATTAGCCATAGTCTTCTGTAAATTTTTTACTTTATAAATTTTTAAATTTTAACTTTGACTCTTTTGTAATATTTAGCTTAAAACAAACACATTTTATAGCTATACAAAAGTATTCTTTCCTTATGTCCTTATTCTATAAGATTTTTTGTTAAAAATCAAGACAAAAACACATGCATTAGCCTAGGCCTACACTGAGCCTGGATAATCAATATCGTTGTCTTTCACCTCCACATCTTGCCCCACTGGATGGTCTTTAAGGGGCAATAGCACTCATGGAGTTGTCAACCCCTATGATAACAATTCCTTCCTTCTGGAATACCCTCTGAAGGACCTGCCTGAGGCTGCTTTACAGTTAACTTATTTTTTATAAATAGAAGGCATACACTGTAAAACAACAATGAAAATGTAGTAAATTCATAAACTAGTAACATAGTTGTTTATGATCATTATCAAGCCTAACTGTATGTGCTAGACTTTTATATGACTGATGGCACAGGATTGTTTAAACAAGCACCACCACAAACACGCAAATAACGTATTGTGCTGCATTATGAGGACTATGATGTCTATGACATTTCTAGATAATAGGAATTTTCACCTCCATTATTATCTTAAAATCACCACCATGGTATATGTAGTTGGTCATTGACCAAAAAGTCATTATGCAGCATATGACTGTATTTGGAGATAGGTTCTTTAAAGAAGTAATTAATTTAAAATGAGGTCATTAGGATGGGATCTAATTCAGTGATTGGTGTCCTTATAAGGGATGAATATTAGGACCAGACACACACAGAGGGGAGACCATGTGAAGACACTGGAAAATGATGGCTACCTATAAGCCAAGGAGAGAAGCTGCAGAAGAAACTAACCCTACCACCACCCTGACCTTGGACTTCCAACCTCTACAACTATGAGAAAATACATTTCTCTTGTTTAAGTCACCCAGTCTGTGACACTTTATTATGCCATCCCTAACAAATTAATGCAACCCCCAGTTCTAACCCATAATACTCTCATTATTCTGTCAATGTAGGGCTAAATTGGCTCTTACTACTTTATCCCTGGATTGTTCAATTCTAGCCTCATTTGCTGATATGGTCCTGGAGTTCTGTGCTGAGACCATGAGTCCTTATCCTACACTTTGTGCTTTCCAACCTTACTATTGTATCCAGAAAGTTTCCTCTGAAGAATTCCTCATTCTTCAGGCCCCCATCCAGAAAACCCTGAACAGTTCCTCGGAGTTCTTTTCAACTCTACTCTGAAATCCTATAGCACATTCTGTTTAGCTTTCAGAGTGCTAACCCCATTTTAGTATATATGTGCTTCTATCCACTACTGGGTTGTGAGCATATCAGGGGTAGGGGCCTAATGTCCTGTTCAAATTTGGATCCTGAGAGGGAGGAAGAAAAAGATGTGGAATAGAAGCCTACACCTTTTATCCCTCCTGCAGGAACAAATTGTAACAATTATCTGTATACAAAAAAGTACAATTACAAGAACCAAAAATCAGGTGAGCAATCATGATACCTGGTTTTAACTTCATATTGCTCAAAGAGACATTAAAAGAGAGTAGGAGAGACAGTCTTGAATCACTGACACCACACTTCTCCCATCCCCCAGCAGTGGCCCCACAGTTCAGAGAGTCTGTGCACTTAGAGACAGAGCACTGCAAATGGGGAACTTATATTGAACTGTGTTGCCCTGTCAGAGCTGAGAGGAGAGCAAAGCCATATATGACGGACACTCAGCTACTATCACAATGAATGGGGAAACAGTGAAAAGCCTTTCCTCTAAGCTCTGGAAATGACAAGGATGCCAGCTTTCTCTGCTATTATTCAACATAGTACTGGAAGTACTAGCCAGAGCAATTACACAAAATACAGACATAAAGGGCCTCCAAAAAGTGAAGGGAGAAGTTAAATTACCCTTGTTTGCAGATGATATAATCTTATATTTTGAAAAATCCAAAGACTCCACAAAATAAACTATTGGAACTGATTAACAAATTCAGTAGAGTTACAGGATACAAAAATTAACATACAAAAATCTGTAGCATTTTTATATGCCAATAGAGAATATTCTGAAAAAGAAATCAAAAAACTAATTCCACTTATAAAACGCCACAAATAAAATTAGGTACCTAGGAATCAACCAAATAAGTGAAAAGATCTCTACAATGAAAACTATAAAACACAGATGAAAGAAATTGAAGAGGACACCAAAAAAGAAAGAAGAGATATTCCACGTTCATGAATTGGAAGAATCAATATTATTAAAATGTCTATACTACCCAAAGCAATCTACAGATTCAAATGCAATCATTATCAAAATACCAATGACATTCTTTGCAGAATATAAAAACCAATCCTAAAGTTAATATAGAACTACAAAAGACTCAGAATAGCCACAGTTATCCTAAGGAAAAAAAAAACTAAGAATATTACCCTGACTTCAAACTATACAGAGCTATAGTACCCAAAACATCATAGTCCTGGCACACAGACCTATAGAACAGAATGGAGAACCCAGAAACAAATCCACACACCTACGATGAACTCATTTTTCACAAAGATGCCAAGAAAATACACTGGGAAAAAGACAGTCTCTTCAATAAATGTGCTGGGAAAACTGGATGTCCATATTTAGAAGAATGAGACTAGATCCCATCTCTTGCCATGTACAAAAAAAAAAAAAGGAAAGGACTTAAAAACTTAAATCTAAGACCTCAAACTATGAAACAGCTACAAGGAAACATTGGGAAAAATCTCTAGAACATTGGTCTGGGCATAGATTTCTCGAGCAATAATATCCCATAAGTATAGCCAACCAAAGCAAAAATGGACAAATGAGATCACATCAAGTTAAAAAAGCTTCTGCACAGCAAAGGATACAATCAGCAAAGTGAAGAGACAACCCACAAAATGGGAGTAAATATCTGCAAACTACCCATGTGACAAGGGATCAATAACCAGAATGCATTAGGAGCTCAACCAAATCTATAGAAAAAAATATAATCTGATCAAAAAATGGGCAAAAGATCCGAGTAGACATTTTTCAAGAAGACACACAAATGACAGGCATATGAAAAGGTGCTCAACATCATTGATCATCAGAAAAATGCAAATCAAAACTACAATTCAATATCATCTCACCTTGGTTAAAATGGCTTCTACCCAAAAGATAGGCAATAACAAATGCTGACAAGGATGTGAAGAAGAGGGACCCCTTGTACACTGCTGGTGGAAATGTAAATTAGTACAGCCACTATAGAGGGCAGTTTGGAGGGTCCTCAGAAAACTAAAGATTGAGCTACTATATGATCTAGCAATCCTACTGCTGGGTATATACCCCCCAAAAGGAAATCAGCATATAATTTAGCTGTGTCCCCACTCAAATCTCATCTTGAATTCCCACATGTCATGGGAGGGACCTGGTGGGTGGTAACAATCACAGGTGCAGGTCTTTCCCATGCTGTTCACATGATAGTGAATGAGTCTCATGAGATCTGATGGTTTTATATGGTGAAATTTCCCTGCACAAGTTCTCTTTTCCTGCTGCCATTCATGTAAGATGTGACTTGGTCTTCCTTGCCTTCCACCATGATTCCCCAGCCACGTGGAACCGTAAGTCCAACTAAACCTCTTTCTTTTGTAAATTACCCAGTCTCAGGTATGTCTTTATCAGCAGCATGAAAACAGACTAATACAATATACTGGTACTGGGAGTGGGGCATTGCTGAAAAGATAACTGAAAACATGGAAGTGACTTCAGAACTGAATAACAGGCAGAGATTAGAACAGTTTGGAGGGCTCAGAAAACAAAAATATGAGAAAGCTTGGAACTCCCTAGAGACTTGTTGAATGGCCTTGACCAAAATGCTGATAATTATATGGACAATAAAATCCAGGCTGAGGTGGTCTCAGATGGAGATGAGGAATTTGTTGAGAACTAGAGCGAAGGTGATTCTTATGTTTTAGCAAAGAGACTGGTGGCATTTTGCCCCTGCCCTAGAGATTTATGAAACTTTGAACTTGAGAGAGATGATTTAGGGTATCTGGCAAAAAAATTTCTAAGCAGCAAAGCATTCAAGAGGCTACTTGAGTGCTATTAAAGGCATTCAGTTTTAAAAGGGAAACAGAGCATAAAAGTTTGGAGAATGTGCAGCCTGACAAGGAGATAGAAAAGAAAATCCCATTTTCTGAAGAGAAATCCAATACAGCTGCAGAAATTTACATAAGTGATGAGAAGCCAAATGCTAACCCCCAAGACAATAGGAAAATGTCTCCAGGGCATGTCAGAGGTCTTCACAGCAGCCCCTCCCATCATAGGCCAGGAGGCCTAGGAGGAAAAAGTGGTTTCATGGGCCAAGCCCAGGGTGCCCATGCTGTGTGCAGCCTAGGGACTTGGTGCCCTGCATCCCAGCTGCTCCAGCATTGGCTGAAAGGGGCCAACATGGAGCTTGGGCTATGGCTTCAGAGGGCGCAAGCCTTAAGCCTTGGCAGCTTCCATGTGGTATTGAGCCCATGGATGCAGAGAAGTCAAGAATTGAGGTTTGGGAACCTCCACCTAAATTTCAGAGGATATACGGAAATGCCTCGATGTCTAGGCAGAAGTTTGCTACAGGGGCAGGGCTCTCATGGAGAATCTCTACTTGGGCACAACAGAGAGAAAATGTGGAATAGGAGCCCCCACACAGAGTCCCGACTGGGGCACTGACCCTAGTGGAGCTGTGAGAAGAGGGCCACTGTCCCCCAGACCCCAGAAAGGTAGATCCACTGACAGCTTGCACCATGCACCTGGAAAAGCTGCAGACACTCAACACCAGCCCATGAAAGCAGCTGGGAGAGGGGCTATACCCTGCAAAGCCACAGGGGAAGAGCTGCCCAAGACCATGGGAGCCCACCTTTTGCATCAGTGTGACCTGGATATGACACGTGGAGTCAAAGGAGATCATTTTGGAGCTTTAAGATTTGACTGCCCTGCTGGATTTCAGACTTGCATGGGACCTGTAGCCCCTTTGTTTTGGTCAATGTCTCCCATTTGGAATGGCTGTATTTACCAAATGCCTGTGTCTCCATTGTATCTAGGAAGTAACTAACTTGCTTTTGATTTTACAGGCTCATAGGCAGAAGGGACTTGCCTTGTCTCAGACGAGACTTTGTGAACTTTTGAGTTAGTGCTGAAATGAGTTAAGACTTTGGGGGACTGTTGGGAAGGCATGACTGGTTTTGAAATACAAGGACATTAGATTTGGGAGGGGCCAGAGGTTGAATGATATGGTTTGGCTGTGTGCCCACCCAAATCTCATCTTGAATTCCCACATGTTATGGGAGGGACCCGGTGGGAGGTAATTGAATCTTGGAGTCAGGTTTTTTCCATGCTGTTCTCATGATAGTGAATAAGTCTCATGAGATCTGATGGCCTTATGTAGTGGAATTTCCCTGCACAAGCTCTTTGCTGCCATCCATGTATGACACGACTTGCTCCTCCTTGCCTTCTGCCGTGATTGTGAGGCCTCCCCAGCCACGTGAAACTGTAAAAGTCCAATTAAACGTCTTTCTTTTGTAAATTGCCCAGTCTAAGGTATGTCTTTATCAGCAGCATGAAAGTGGACTAATACAGAAGCAATATCTTCTCTCCCATGTTTGTTGCAGTACTGTTCACAATAGCCAAAATTTGGAAACAACCTAAATGTTTATCAACAGATGAGTGGATGAAGAAAACATAATATTTACATACAATGAAGTACTATGCAGTCATAAAAAAATAATATCCAATCATTTGCAACAACATGGATGGAACTGGAAGTCATTATGCTAAGAGAAAGACACAGGCACAGAAAGACAAATGTTGCAGGATCTAATAATCAAAACAATTGAACTCATGGACACAGAGTAGAAGGATAGTTACCAGAGGCTAGGAAGGGTAGCAGGAGAGTGGAAGGAGAGGTGGGGATGATTAATGGGTACAACAAAATAGAGACAACGAATAAGACCTAGTAGTTGATAGCACAACAAAGTGACTATAGTCAATAGTAACTGTACATTTAAAAATAATGAAAAGAGTATAATTAGATTGTAACACAAAGGATAAATGCTTGAGGGGAAGGATACTTCATATTCCATGATGTGATTACTATACATTTCATGCATGTATCAAAATATCTCATGTACCTCATAAATATATACACCTATGTACTCACAAAAAATAAAAATTCAAAAAAATGTGGATCCTCTAACATGGCTTCCTTGCTTTTCGTAAAGTAAGTGTGCTATACATGACTGCTTAAATGTTGACCGTATTTCTTCATGGTGACTCACAAAATGCATGCTTCAAATTGCCTAGATGGTGATCCAGAAATATATATTAAAAACCAAAGTTGAAAGAATAATCTGTTAAAGTTGCCATGCTTTTAATACGTAAACTAATCAGAAGATCTAATAGACTTATCAAAAGATAATAAGGCCCATGTTTTAGAAAAGAAACTGACCTTTTTTCTGACTTTCATTTCAGAACAGATGCATCCTCCTTCATTTAGGAAACAGAATGCCTGTAAAGCTTTTGTGAACTTTCATTTCCTCTCCATCTTGGCTTGGGTTCTCCAGAAAAGTCTGAGATGAAATTTCAAGTTCAAATGATTTATTTGGGAAGTCATGGGGACACACAGGGGAGTTAAGAAGGGAGGTGAGAAAGGAAAGGACCTAATAAATGGTGCAGTGTCGAGGCAGCTGGCACCCAGTGATTGACGCTTAATTCTGCTGGGCCAACTCTGCAAACCAATGTACGAATGTCTCAGTTATGCCACCCAAGGACAGGGGAGCTGGGGTATCTGTATCTCTACTCCAATTAGTTCAGGTTAAGTGCTATTCCCAGGTGTCTATAATTTCCAGGTATTTCTCAACTTTTTTGTGGGTAGAAAGCAGAATTCAGTGGCCCCCAAGAAAGAAAAGAAAGGCCTCAGGTAATTTAGTGCTGTTGAAGAGAGCTAGTGTGCCCTGAAGCAGCAACAGGGAGGAGATATGGGCAGAGCATCAATGTTATCTGCTAGTCTCACTTTGAGTATTTAATAAACAGCCTTCCATTCATTCAACAAATGGCTACGTGACCCCTGTGTATGGCTCAGGCACTGGGCTGGGTGCTGGGGAAGAGTGGTGAGCAAAAGCAGACATGGTATTCCTATAAATATAGCTTATATCCTAGTGGAAAAAAGCAGATAATAAACACATACACCAACAAATAAGGTCATTACAGACTGGGATGAGCAATTTAAAGGAAAGAAACAGGGTGTTACAATAAAGAGTAACTGACATAGAAACAGACTCAGGAAAGTCAAAAAAGACAGGTTCCAAAATAAGGGGACTATAACAGATTAAGAAAAGACTTGTTTTCTTGTTTCAAAAGAAAACTAATACCAATCCTCTCTCACTAGGTAAGTGAAACTTTGTAGAGACCCAGACTCCCTCAGTGTTATAATCAGAAGTCAGTCATGATACTTTCTCCCATTTCTCTACGGCCAGTGGGAAGGAAAAACAGTCTCAACCAAAGATGACAGTAGTAATACTGATGCAGAGAAAAGGGATACTAGACGGCGATATTACTGGATAAAGCTCCAGTAGATATTTCTACCCAGCAAAAGCAGTTTCCTACAGTTCTCCATTATTTCTCTTTAAAAATCTATTGAGTAGGTCACAACCATCTTTGTTAATCCTAGGTGAAGGGTATAGCCACAATTCTGAATGTTTTAAAACCCAGGATCTGCTCTGAAAGAAGTCTCAAAGTTGATCCCAAGTAAATTACTTAGACCTAGGCGAACCTGACATCCTGAGGCACCGATGTGCTATTTTGTAGTTTAATACTCATCACTATTAAATCAACATTAAATTAAACCAACATTTTGGTGGTCTGCACTGCTAACACAGAAGTTTCGTAACTATTGTTGCCTGAAAAATATAGACTTCATCTTTCTCAAGCCAGATGAAACACTACCAGGTTATTGAGCATTATTTTTACCTTTAAAAAACTTGTAGCTGATTTGCTGAAAAAGTATATAGATAAGTATATTTATATAGGGAAAGAAAGTAGGGAAGTATGTTCTTCTTCTGGAGGTTGGAATAAAAATCAATCTTATTACTACAGTGGGTCAAGGGATGTTGAAAGCAATGAAATTTCTTCATACTCAAAAACAAGTTTTGTTGCTCTGTGCTTTAACACAGTTTCTTCTTGTGTCCTCAGAGGGCCCCACTGGTTTTCTCAATAGGATGGTTCGAAGGGGGGAGATCAGCTCCAAAGTATCTGTTCTCTGTGTTATCAGGTGTAAGACTCAGCTCTTTTATCAACCCAAATGGTAGAACTATCCTAGAACTTCAGTTTGTAAAGACTGAAGTCTTTGTTGGAGACAACACATAACAGAAGAGAAGACCCAGAGATGAAACTCAACTCTGTCACTTGAGTTAAGCAGTCTGGGACCTGTCACTTACCATTGTTTCTTCATGTGTAAAATATATAATAATGCAACATTAAATAAAAATGCAAATTTTATGGGGACCAAGTATAATAAATTAGTTCCTTGTCTAGTGCAAAAAGTTACACTATGAACATTTGTTGAATAAATGTTGAAAGACAACCACTTTGGACAAACATTTACATTTATTTCCAAAAGAATTCTAACCACACTTCATTTTCTTAATGCTACAAAAGAGATAATAATTCAGTTTTACATGAGTATGAATCCATCTGTGTCTATATTCAAACCCACCATGCTCAGGAGATCTTCAGTATTGTCTATTGCTCCCTGCATCCACTATCTGCCTGGATATTGCCTATCCATTTGTGGTAAGCAGCCTCTAAGAAGGTCCCCAGTGGTTTTTTCTCTGATATTCATACCATTGTAGAGTTCCCTCCTACAGTGACTAAGGCTAACCTGTGAAGCCAATAGCAAAAATCATGGAACTGACAGCATGACTTCCTAGGCTGGTTCATAAACAACATTGCAGCTTTGGCCTTGCTTTTGGGTCACTTGTTCTGGAGGAAGTCAGCTGCCATGTCATGAGGAAGTTCAAGCAGCCCTATAAAGAGCTTCACATGCTGAGGAACTGAGGCCTTCAAACCAGCACTAACTTGCCAGCAATGAGCAAACCACCTTGGAAGCAGATTCTCCAGCCCCAGTCAAGCTTTCAGATTACTGCATTCTTGGCTAACTTCTTGACTGTAATCTCTTTCCAAACCAGAATTGGCTAACCCACTCCTGAATTCCTCCCTTAGAGTCCATTTGGGCTCCTATAACAGGATACCACATACTAGGTGACTTATAAACAGATTTATCTTTTACAGTGCTGGAGACTGGAAAGTCCAGGATCAAAGCCCAGCAGATTCAGTGTCTGGTGGGGGCCTGCCTCCCTGTTCTTAGACCCATCTTTTGGCTGTGTCTACACATTGTGTAAGGGGCTAGCTAGCTGCCTGAGGTCTCTTTTATAGGGGCACTAATTCCATGTAATGAAGGCTTTGATCTCATATCTGAATTCCCTCTTAACCTACCTACAAATATCTTGGGGGTTATTTCAGCATATGAATTTGGAGGGCAGAGGAAGACACAAAGATTTTAGACCATATCAATTTCTAACAAACAGAAATTATGAGAAAATTTAAGTATGATTTTATGCCACTGAATTTCAAGGTAACTTGTTACTCAGAAATAGATCATTTTAAAACCATGCAAATATCTAATTCCCTAAACTAAGAAAATCAATGTTTGTTTTCTGTCAGCAGTGAGTGATATGTATTAATGGTGCAAAGTAGTACATAATATACTTAGAATGCAAAGTGACATGAGTGCAAAGGTCACAATTGCTCCACTCTGCTCCCCAAGACATTTTTGAAAGGCAGGAATCTGCTAGCTTTACATCATTACCATATAGGAGATTTATTTCCAAACACTTCTAATCCTACTATTATTACTAGGCCCAAAGAATAATATTAAATCTTTAATATGATGCACAAATTCTGCCTCCAACCACCTATAGGAATAAAACATATCAGTTCAAATACCAGATAAGCCATTCACTAGCTGTGTCACCTTGGAAAAATTACTTACCATTTCTAAGTCTTCAATTCCTGTTCTGTAAAAGTGTAATTTGTATTACATAGAACTATTGTGAAAACTGGGGATATATTATGACACAAATTACATGCTCCAAAAATAGAAACAAATACCACCATCACTTCCAAAGTCAACTTAAGAATTCTTGAGTTAAATAATTCCTTTACTTTTGGAACTAGCAAAGACTAAATAGATCAGTAACACTCAGTGAGGCCTGAGAAATAGAGCTTTTCTACCCACTTTATCTGGACATATGATTGGCATAACACTTTTGAAGGACAACACGTATCAAAACTCTAAGAGAGAGCATGCCATTTGACTCAGCAATTCTATATCTAAGAATTTATCCCAAGGAAGTGGTTAGGAAAGTACCCAAAAATGTATGTAAAAAATGTTAGATTTTCAAAATAAAAATTAGACATAAATTTCTACCAGTAGGGGATTGACTGACTTGACTAGGACTCAACCTAACCTCAAAGAAAGCCCTTACATATAGGCTAGCCAGTGATGTAAGACTTGTGACCTGACTTAGATAAATTAAGTATAAAGACTTTGTTTAAAGTTTGCTGGGTCCTTCTTACTCAAAGACATATTAAAATAGCCAAAGAATGGGAAGGCTATAAGCCCATAAGAGAATGAGGGCCTACATGGATAGGGAATTTCAATAAATGTCTGATCGAATCATGAAGCTAGACTATAATACACATACAAAATGTAAGAAAGAAAAAAACTCTATAAAGGCTCTGGACTCAGACTAAAAGCACAATGAAGTGTGAAAGTAAAGTGAGAGAAGTTGGCTGATGAGAGACAGCCAGATGAAACAGTTCCCATCAAGGGACTTAGACCACTGGCATGCTTTTAACATATATTCCAAGAAAATGTGCTGAGAATGGATGGAGAGAGGACACAAGCTGGACTGAAGCTGGAGAAAGCTGGGAACCCTGCACAGGCTACCATGAACCAGGACTCATTTTTGGACCACAACAGCTCCAGGAGAACAGGTGAGTTGAACTGGCAGGGAGCAACCTGCTCTCCCCATAGGCTTCCGGATTCTAGCAGGTAGAGACCCCTCGACCACCTGGAGGGCAGTCTTGCCCATCAGACAGACCTGGTCCAACCTGAGCACCCCTTGGTCTGATGGACTCTCCCAGGGCCCCAGCCTCGCCATGCCTGCTTCCAGGGCAGACTTGGGTGCCCTGTGGATCCACTTCATGGCTTCTGTACTAGAGGACCATGCCTGACTGGTGGAAAACTCCTGCAAGGCAGCCCCTATGGTCATACACCAGCTCATCCACTCCCTACCCATATTGCAGCTTCTCCCAGGTCCAAGGCAACTCCCCACATTACTTTGCTGGCACTTGTCTGCATGGGCAGATTTTGCTTTCCTTGCCCCACCAGTGTGTGGGAGTGTAGTCTGCCCACCATCCTTCCACCAACCACCATTGCAGATGGAGCTTTGGCAGGCACTGAGCTAGTAAGTAACCCTTGTGCTAACATTGCTCAAAGAACAGCAAATCCTCCCCCACCCTGAACAATCATTCTTGCTTGTGGAGCAGAGAAAGCATCCAGACCTGCACCCACCGGCAGCCCACTGCTGAGCCAGCACTACCTCCAGCATGATCTCATACAGTCTCTAGCAGGGGCCCCTTCCACGCCCCTCCCCCCAGTCTTAGCTGTGTTGCCTCTGCCACTGTGGTGAAAGCTCACAGGGAGACAGGCACCCTGGACCCATTAGCACTCTGCCACAGCTGCTGCACATTGGCATCCCCAGCACAGTGGATTCCAAACCTATAGGAAAGAGAGAACAATGTCAGGACCCAATGCAAGTCCCCCAGAGTTAAAGCACACAATCCAGGAGTTGGGAGGTGAGTGTTGGCCCCCCCTCAAAATCTTCTAGAAATGAAGCTAGTCAGCTGAACCCACTTTATGCCACAAACCCTCAAAGTCATCAAATAGGATTAAAAAAAAAATCCAAAAGGTCAGAGACCTCGAAGACTAAAGGTAGATAAGCCCACAAAGATGAGAAACAACTGAAGAACCCTGAGAACTCAAAAAGCCAGAATACCTTCTTTCCTCCAAATGACCACATCACTACTCCAGCAAAGATTATGAACCAGGATGAGATGGCTGAAATGACAGAAATCAAATTCAGAATATGGATAGGAACAAAGATCATTGAGCTACAGGATTATGTGGAAACCCAATGCAAGGAAGCTAAAAATTATGATAGAACAATGCAGGAGCTGAAATACAAAATAGCCAATATAGAAAAGAACATGACCAACCTGATAGAGATGAAAAATACAAGAATTTCATAATGCAATCACAAGTGTTAATAGAATAGCCCAAGTGCAGGAAAGAATCCCAGAGCCTGAAGACCGGCTTTCTGAAATAAGACAGATGAAAATAGAGAAAAAATAATGAAAATGAATAAACAAATCCTCTGAGAAATATGGGATTATGTAAAGAGACAATTCAGACTCATTGCTGTCCCCTAAAGGGATAGGGAGAATGGAACCAACTTGGAAAACAAACTTCAGGGTATCATCCAGGAAAACTTTTCCAAATCTATAGAGGCCAGCATTCACAAATAGGAAATGCAGAAAACCTTTGTAGGATATTTCACAAAAAGATCATCCCCAAGACACATAACCATCAGATTCTCCAAGGCCAAAGAGAAAAAAAATGCTAAAGGCAGCTAGAGAGAAAGGTCAGGCCACCTGCAAAGCGAAGCCCACCAGACTAACAGCAGACCTCTCAGCAGAAACCCTACAAGCCAGAAGAGATTGGAGGCCAATATTCAACATTCTTAAAGAAAAGAAATTCCAACCCAAAATTGCATATCCAGCCAAACTAAGTTTCATAAGTAAAGGAGAAATAAGATTTTTCAGACAAGAAAATGCTGAGGAAATTTGTTACCACCAGACGTGCCTTACAGGAACTCCTGAAGGAAGAGCTAAATATGAAAAGGTCATGTCACCTACAAAGTGAAGGCAACAGACTAACTGCAGACCTCTCAGCAGAAACCCTAACAAGCCAGAAGAGTGGGGGCCAATATTCAACATTCTTAAAAAAAAAATTCCAACCCAAAATTTCATATCCAGCCAAACTAAGCTTCATAAGTGAAGGAGAAATAAGATTCTTTTCAGACAAGAAAATGCTGAGGAAATTACCACCAGACTTGCCTTACAAGGAAGAACTAAGTATGGAAATGAAAGACTTACCTGCCACTACAAAAACACACTGAAGTACACAGACCAGTAACACTGAAGCAACCACATAAATAAGTCTGCAAAATAACCAGCTAACATCATGATGATAGGATCAAATCCATACATATCAATAACCTTAAATGTAAATGTGCTAAATACCCCAATTAAAAGACACAGAGTGGCAAGCTGGGTAAAGAACCAAGACTCATCTGTATGCTGTCTTTAAGAGACCTACCTCACATGCAATGGCACACATAGGCTCAAAAATGGATGGAGAAAAATCTGCCAAGCACATGGAAAACAAAAAAACAAGGGTTGCAATCCTAATTTCTGACAAAAAGAGACTTTAAACCAACAAAGATTTTTTAAAAAGACAAAGAAGGGCATTACTTAATGGCAAAGGATTCAACCAACAAAGATTTAACTAACCTAAATATGCACCCAACATAAGAGCACCCAGATTCATAAATCGAGTCCTTAGAGACCTTCAAATACATTTAGACTCCCACACAATAATAGTGGGAGACTCTAACACCCCACTGACAATATTAGTCAGGTCATCAAGACAGAAAATTAACAAAGATATTTGAGATCCAAACTCAGCACTCAATCAAATGAAGCTGATAGATATATATAGAACTTGCCACCCAAAACAACAGAATATACATTCTTCTCATTGCCAAATGGCACATACTCTAAAATCAAACTCATAATTGGAAGTAAAACATTCCTCAACAAATGCAAAAGAACTATACTATGCTTCTCTTGAACCAAAGTGCAATCAAATTAAAAATCAAGACGAAAAATTCACTCAAAACCATGCAATTACATGGAAACTGAATAACCTGCTACCAAATGACTCCTAGGCAAATAATGAAATTAAGGCAGAAATAAATAAGCTCTTTGAAACCAATGATAAGACACAATGTACCAGAATCTCTGGGACACATCTAAAGCAGTGTTAAGAGGGAAATATATAGCACTAAATGCCCACATCAAAATTTAGAAAGATCAAGTTAACAACCTAACATCAGAACCAAAAGAACTAGAGAACCATGAGCAAACAAATTTGAAAGCTAGCAAAAGAAATAACCAAAATCAGAGATGAAGTGAAGGATATTGAGACACGAAAAACCATTCAAAAGATCAACAAATCAACAAATCCAGGAGCTTTTTAAAAATAAACAGACCATTAGCTAGACACACAGAAAAAGAGAAGATTCAAATAAACCCAAACAGAAATAACAAGGTGGATATTACCATGACCCCACCAAAATACAAACCACCAGCAGAGAATATTATGAATACCTCTATGCACATAAACTAGAAAATCTAGAAGAAATGGGTAAATTCCTAGATACATGTACCCTGCGAAGACTGAACCAGGAAAAATTGAATCTCTGAACAGATCAGTAACAAGTTCTGAAATTGAGTCAGTAATAAATAGCCTATCAACCAAAAAAGGCCCAGGACCAGATACATTCACAGCTGAATTCTACCCGATGTACAAAGAGGAGCTGGTACTATTCATGCTAAAACTATTCCCAAAAAAATACAGAGGAGGGACTCCTCCTCAACTCATTCCATAAGGCTAGCATCACCCTGATATCAAAACCTGAGAGAGATTTAAAAAAACAAGGGAAAAGAAAACTTCAGGCCAATACCGTTGATGAGTATCAATGCCAAAATTCTCAACAAAATACTGGAAAACCAAATCCGGCAGTACATCAAAAATCTAATCCACCATAGTCAAGTAGGCTTTATCCCTGGGATAAAAGGTTGGTTCAACATACACAAATCAATACATGTTATTTATCACATAAACAGAACTAAAGATAAAACCCACATGATTATCTCAATGGACAAAGAAAAGGCTTTTGATAAAATTCAACACCCCTTCATGTTAAAAACTCTCAAACTGGGTATTGAAGGAACATACTTCAAAATAATAAGAGCTATCTATAACAAACCCACGGTCATCATCATACTGAATGGGCAAAAGCTGGAAGCATTCCCTTTGAAAACCAGTGCAAGACAAGGATGCCTTCTCTCACCATTCCTATTCAGCATAGTTTGGAAGTCCTGGCCAAAGCAATTAGGCAAGAGAAAGAAACAAAGGGCATCCAAATAGGAAAAGAGGAAGTCAAACTATTCCTGTTTGCAGATAACATGATTCTGTATCTAGAAAACCCCATAGTCTCAGCCCAAAAGCTTAAGCTGATAAACAACTTCAACAAAGTATCAGGATATAAAAATCAATGAGCAAAAATCACTAACACTTATGCATCAACAACAGTCAACCCAAGAGCCAAATCAGGAATGCAATCCCATTCACAACTGCCACAAAAAGAATAAATACCTAGAAATTTAGCTAACAAAGGATATAAAAGATCTCTATAAGGATAATACTAACCACTGCTCAAAGAAATCAGAAATGACACGACAAATGGAAAAAAAATTCCATGCTCATGGAGAGGAAGAATCAATACTGTAAGAACAGCCATACTGCCCAAAGCAATTTGTAGATTCAATGTTATTCCTATTAAACTACCATTGAGATTCTTCACAGAACTAGGAGAGAAAAAAAAAAACCTTTTAAATTCACATGGAACCAAAAAAGAGCCCAAATAGCCAAGGCAATCTTAAGCAAAAGAACAAAGCTGGAGGCATCACACTACCCAACTTCAAACTATATTACAGAGCTATAGTAACCAAAACAGCATGGTACTAGTACAAAAATAGACACATAGACCAATGGCTCAGAATAGAGAACCCAGAAATAGGGCCACACATAAACAACTATCTGATCTTTGACAAACCTCACAAAAAACAATGGGGAAGGGATTTCCTATTCAATAAATGGTGCTGAAATAACTGGCTAACCATATACAGAACATTGAAATTGGACCCCCTCCTTACACTGTATACAAAAATTAACTCAAGATGTATTAAAGACCAAAATGTAAAACCCAAAACTATAAAAAGCCTGGAAGACCACCTAGGTAACACCATTAAGGGCACAGGCACAGGCGAAGATTTCATGGCAAAAACACCAAAAGCAATTGCAACAAAAGCAACAATTGACAAGTGGGATCTAATTAAAGAGCTTCTGCACAACAAAGGAAACTATCAACAGAGTAAGCAAACAACCTACAGAATGGGAGGAAATTTTTGCAAACTACACATCCAACAAAGGCTTAACATCCAACATCTACAAGAAACTTAAATTTACAAGAAAAAACAACCCCATTAAAAAGTGGGCAAAGGAAATGAACAGAACCTTTTCAAAAGAAGACATATATGTGACCAACAGCATGTGAAAAAAGCTCAATATCACTGATCATTAGAGAAATGCAAATCAAAGCCACAATGAGATACCACCTCACACCAGTCAGAATGGCTATTACTAAAAAGTCAAAAAATAGCAGATGCTGGCAAGGTTGCAGAGAAAACAGAATGCTTATACACTGTTAATGGGAGTATAAATTAGTTCAACCATTATGGAAAACAGTATGACAATTCCTCAAAGACCTAACAACAGAAACACCATTCAACCCAGCAATTCCATTATTGGGGATATACCCCAAAAATATACATTGTGCTATTATAAAGATAAATGTACATGTATGCTCACTGCAGCACTATTCACAATAGCAAAGACATGGAATTAACCTAAATGCCCATCAATGATAGGCTGGATAAAGAAAATGTGGAACATATACACCATGGAACACTATGCAGCCATAAAAAAAGAATGGTATCGTGTACTTTGCAGGAACATGGATGGAGCTGGAGGCCATTATCCCCAGCAAACTAACACAAACAGAACACCAAATACCACATGTTCTCACTTAAAAGTGGGAGCTAAATGATGAGAACATATGGCCACAGAGGGGAACAACACACACTGGGGCAGGGTACAGGGTGGAAGGAGAGGATCAGAAAAAAATGGGTACTAGGCTTAACACCTGGGTAATAAAATAATCTGTACAACAAACTCCTATGACAAGTTTAACGATACAACAAATCTGCACATGTATCCCTGAACTTAAAATTTTTTTAAAAAACATTTTCTTTTTTTAAAAAAGAAAAAGTGAGGCTTAAAACAAGGGAGGTAATTTAGATCTATATACTCTTACAGAAGCCTCTCCACTCACAAACTATAATCTTAACACATGGCCAGGCGCCGTGGCTCACACCTGTAATCCCAGCACTTTGGGAGGCCGAGGCAGGAGTTCGAGACCAGCCTGGCCAATATGGTGAAACCCTGTCTCTACCACAAATACAAAAATTAGCCGGGTGTGGTGGCGGGTGCCTGTAGTCTCAGGTACTCGGGAGGCTGAGGCAGGAGAATTGCCTGAACCCAGGAGGCAGAGGTTGCAGTGGGTCAAGATCGTGCCACTGCACTCCAGCCTGGGCAACAGAGCGAGACTGTCTCAAAAAAAAAAAAATAAATAAAAAATAAATAAATAAAATAAATCTTAACACATGTACTATAGCATATACCTATAGGCAATAATTTCTTCTCCTACTCAGAATAGCTATTAGAGATGAGTTTAACCTAGAGAAAAAACTGTCTCTTCAGACACTTTGATCTCCTTTTACTGTGAACAGCCAAGTCTCTGAACACACAACCCAAAGAGAAGTCCTTATATTGACAACCTCTCAGATAGTTTTATATTGCTGTGGAGCTAACTAGATTTTCAAGAAAAAATATGCATCATGAAAAAGGTTGACAAAGAAAAATAAACAGAAAAATTGATTCCAGTTTAACAGATATTTCCAGAAAAAGGGAACTTTTGAAGTTCCCAACTGACATCCTCTGAGAGATATGTTACTAATTTCATAAAATGATACTACAGTACTATGAAAAAAACCCATACAGAACATGAAAGAATTCTTCATGGTTGTACTAGAGCACTTTCTGGCTTTAGTTCAGAAGATGAAAACAGTCAAAGAAATGATTAAACATTTGACTATAAGAAAATTTAAAAATATTTGCATTATAAGCAAAAATCAAGAGAAACTGCAAATTGAAAAAAAATATTTGCAACATATCACAAATAAGAGCTAATCTCCTTGGTATCGAATCTACTCAACAATCAAGAAGAAAAAGACCAAAAATACAATAGGAAATTGAGATAGACAGCTCATAGAAAAAGAAACATGACTGACACATATGAAAAGAGCTTCAATTTTGCTACTGTAAAATAAATGCAAATTAACATGAAGCTGCCACTTCTCACCTATCAAATTGGCAGAAATCAAAAAAATTGACAGCACACTCAGTTGGCAAAACTACAGAAAAACAACCCTTTCATAGATTACAAATAATGGGAAATGATACAGCTCTATAGAGGAATACTTAATAAAATTATGTATGCATTTACCCTTTGACACATGTCCAAATGCCCATAAATCAGAGATTAATGGAATAAACCATGGTGTATCTACTAATAGAGAGCAATCTCTAAGAATCGGTAGGATATTCATTCTCTAAGAATTAAGTGTGTATCTCCTTATTTTCAAGACATTTAGTGAACAAAAAAAGCACAAAACAGTTTCTATATTATTCTATCTTTTGCAATAAAAAGAGAAAGTGTGTGTGTGTGTGTGTGTGTGTATAAGAGAGAGACCATGAGAGAGAAAATGTGTGTTTAACTTGTTTAGCCAAAACAAATACAGAAAGAATACAATGACTAATGCAACGATTACTTCTAAAGAATAGATGGGAGTGGGATAGAAAGGCTTGAGATTGAAGATAGATTCCTCTAAATAAGCCTTCTTATAATTTTTAAGCATGAACCACGTTTAAGGTTTAGTTATACCTTAACTTACAAAAGCACATCAGTTATTTGAACAGAAAGAATTGAATATAAAGAATTGTTAACTAGTTTTACAGTTGTTAACTAGATAACTGAAAAGGTAAAAAGAACATGAGGGCATCAGAATAGAAATTTCAGGAATCAACTACCATCTTTAGGGAAGGGAGAATAATGAGAAGATGATGGGATTATTAAAGTTTAGAGATTATTAAAATTTAGGGGAGCCCTACTGAACTGAAACTCAGACCTTTGAGAAGTCACTGTTCAGATGCTGGTGGGGTCTCAAGAGCTCAAAGGAAGGGGTAATGGAAGAGGGAAGGATGATGAGGCTGGTTCTGCAAGTATTTGGAAAACTGCAAACTGAATTCAACTGTTTCTATGGACAGGAATTTATACTGCTGGCATAAAAAACGTTGATTGCTAAGGTGATACACACAGGAACAAGAAACAGACAAAAATGCCCCATGAGGGGAAAAAAACAGTAAGTAGCAAGTTTCTTCTTCATCCTCCAACATTGCAGTCTTCCTCTGGTACGCCATTTGGACGATCATAGCAAGGAACCAGCTGGAAAAACAGATACATGGTTTGCAGAGCCCCAGCCCCAGCATCCCAAAGCAGACGGAGTGCAGAGGGCTGAAATACAGTAATTTAATAACTGGCATACCATGTAAAGGTTAATACTTATTCAAAAAATTAAACTGAAAAAGAAAGCAAACCATACATCTGAAAAACAGGCAGTAAAAAATGAACCTAACTGAAATCGATAACCACACAAAGAATTATTTCAAGTACAGTAAACCAACTGTTTACTCTTGTTGTGATATTCCAAGAACAGAAAGAACTAGGAAGATGAGAAACTTCACTCGGTAAAAGATATGCATACGACAAATAAGCATATGAAAAGATGTTCCATATCATCAGGAAAATACAAATTAAAACACAGATACCACCACACACTTACCAGAATGGCCAAAATACAAAACATTGACAACATTAAATTCCTGTAAGGATGTGGAACAACCAGCACTCTTATTCATTGCTGGTGAGAATGCAAAATAATTTGTCTACTTTGGAAGACAGTTTGGCAGTTTCTCATAAAACTAAACAAAACATCCAAATCTTGTGCTCCTTGGTAGCCCAAAGGAGTTGAAAATTTATTTCCACACAAAAACCTGCAAACGGGTGTTTATAGCAGCTTTATAACAGCCAAAACTTGGAAGCAACCAAGATATCCCTCCATAAGTAAGTACATGAATAGATAAACTGCGGTACATCAAGGCAATTGAGTATTATTCAGTGCTATAAAGAAGTGAGCTATAAAGGCCAGACGTAGTAGCTGACACCTGTAATTCCAACACTTTGGGAGCCCAAGGTGGGAGGATCGCTCGAGCTCAAGAGTTCGAGACCAGCATGGGCAACATAGCGAGATCTAGTCTCTACTAAAAATCAAAAACATTAGCCAGGTATGGTGGCGAGCACTTGTGGTCTCAGCTACTGGGGAGGCTATGTCTGGAAGATCCGTTGAGCCCAGGAGATTCAGGCTACAGTGAGCTGGCATCATACTACCACATTCCAGCCTCAGTGACAGAGCAACACCCTGTCTCAAAAAAAAAAAAAAAAAAAAAAAAAAAAAAAAGCCATGAAAAGGCATGGAAGAAATGTAAATGCACCTTACTAAATGAAAGAAGTCAATCTGGAAAGGCTACATGCTGTATGGTTCCATCGATTTGACATTCTGGAAAAGGCAAAACTATGGAAACAGTAAAAAGATTATAATTGTCATGAATTAGGGCAGAGGGAGAGATGAACAGGAGGTACACAGAGGACTTTCAGGTCAGTGAAACACTCTGATACAGTAATGGTGAATACGTGTAAGTATACATTGGTCAAAACCCATAGAATGTACAACACCAAGAGCAAAGCTTAATGAAACTAATGACTGGGTGATGACAATGTATCAGTGTAGGTTCATCAGTTGTAGCAAGTGTATCACTCTGGTGAAGGATGCATGGTGGCAGGGGTTATATGGAAAATCTCTGCACCTTCCACTCAATTTTCCTGTGACCATAACTGCTCCAAAATGTAAACTCTGTATAAAAAATAGAATAAGTATTAAGTTAGTAAAAGATAGGAGAGAAGGGGATATGGTAGTACAGCAAGACTTTCCCTAGGAGGGGAAGAATCCAAAAATTAAATTAGAAAGCAATTTCTTTCACAATAGCATCAAAAACATAAAAATACTTTAAAGTATAATATATATAATATTGAAAACCAGAAAACATTACTAAAAATTAAAGATCAATATATAAATGGAAAGATATTCCATGTTCAAGGATTAAAAGACTCAATATTATTAACATGGCAATTCTTTCCAAATTAGTCTATACGTTAAGGAAATCTACCAAAATCCTAGCAGACTTCTTTGCCGAAATTGACAGGCTTATCCTAAAATTGTATAGAAACTCGAAAGCCAAAGCCAGTTTTCAAAAAGGAGAACAGTACTGGAGGAATTACAGTACTCAATTTCAAAACTTACTACAAATTTAGAGAAATCAAAAAAATGTGGTATTGGCAAAAGAATAAATATAGATCAATTGAACAGAATAGAAACTTTAGAAATAAACCTTTATTTTTGTGGTCAATGGGCTCTCTACAAAGCTATCAATGCAATTCAGTGGTGAAAAGCTCACCTACTTTTAGCAATTTGTGCTGCTACAATTAATATCTGGGCAGTAAAGAATTAATTCAAGAGACTTGGGTTGCTCAAACCCTGCATATTCCAAGGGTCTTTACAATTGGCCTTTGACAAACTCCTGAGATCACTGTGAGTTGTTAGAATATCCTGCCTGACTAGAGTATGTTTATATACCTGAAACCTTGGGCCATTCAATTCAGATTGTTAATGCTAAAATTTTCACAGAATTAGGAAAAACCATTATAAAATTCATATGGAATCAAAAAAGAGTCCTAATGGCCAAAGTAACCCTTAGAAAAAAGAACAAATCTGGAGGCACCAAGTTATTCGACTTTAAATTATACTACAAGGCTATAGTGACCAAACAGCAAGGTACTATGATAAAAGTAAATACATAGGCAAATGGAACAGAATTGAGAACCCAGGACTAAAGGCAAATGCCTACCACCAATTGATATTCAACAAAGCATACAAAAACAAATTGGTGAAAGGATACCCTTCTCAATAAATGGTGCTGGGAAAACTAAATAGGCACATGTAGAAAAATGAAATTGAATTCCTCTCTCTCACCATATACAAAAACCAATCCAAGATGTATTAAAGACTTAAATCTAATACCTAAAACCAAAAATATTCTAGAAGAGAACCTAAGAAAAACTCTTCTGGACATTGGCCTAGGCAAAGAACTTATGATGAGGGCCCCAAAAGAACATGCAACAAAAATAAAAATAAATAAATGGGACCCAACTAAACTAACAAGCTTCTGCACAATAAAATAGTAAACAGATAACAGAGAATGGAAGAAAATACTTTCAAACTATGCATCTGATAAAAGGACTAATATCTAGAATCTGCAAGGAACTCAAATAAGAAAAAAATAATCCCATCAAAAAGTCATTTGTAATGACATGAATAGACGCTTTTTAAAAAGATATGCCAATGGTCAGAAAATACAAGAAAAAATGCTCAACATCACTAATTAGAGAAAGGCAAATTAAAACCACAATGAAATACAACTTTACCCCAGCCAGAATGACCATCATTAAAAAGCAAAGAGATCAGAGGGGGCGCCCAAGATGACCGAATAGGAACAACTCCAGCCTCCAGCTCCCAGCATGAGTGACACAGAACATGGGTGATTTCTGTATTTTCAACTGAGGTACCAGGTTCATCTCACTGGGGCATGTTGGACAGTTGGTACTGGTCAGTGGGTGAAGCCTAACCAGTGAGAGCTGAAGCAGGGTGAGGCATCGCCTCACCTGGGAAGCGCAAGGGGGAAGGGAATTCCTTTTCCTAGCCAAAGGAAACTGAGACATAGAACACCTGGAAAATTGAGTAACTCCCACCCTAATACTGCCCTTTACCAAGGGTCTTAGCAAACAGCACACCAGGAGATTATATCCCATGCCTGGCCTGGAGGGTCCCACACCCACAGAGACTCCCTCATTGCTAGCACAGCAGTCAGATTTAACTGCAAGGCAGCAGTGAGGCTGGGGGAGGGGTGCCTGCCATTGCTGAGGCTTGAGTAGGTCAACAAACCCTCTAGGAAGCTCGAATTGGATGGAGCCCACCCCAGCTCAAGGAGGCCTGCCTGCCTCTGTAGACTCCACCTCTGGGGACAGGGTATAGCCAAACAAAAAGCAGCAGAAACCTCTGCAGATGTAAATGCACCTGTCTGACAGCTTTGAAGAGAGCAGTGGTTCTCCCAGCACAGAAGTTGAGATCTGAGAATGGACAGATTGCCTGCTCAAGTGGGTCCCTGACCCCTGAGTAGCCTAACAGGAAAACATCCCCCACTAGGTGCAGACTGACACCCCACACGGCTGGGTACACCTCTGAGACAAAGCTTCCAGAGCAAGAATCTGACAGCAACACTCGCTGTTCAGCAACATTCTATCTTCTACAGCCCCCACTGCTGATACCCAGGCAAACAGTGTCTGGAGTGGACCTCTAGCAAACGCCAACAGACCTGCAGCTGAGGGTCCTGACTGTTGGAAGGAAAACAGAAAGGACACCCACACCAAAACCCCATTAGTACATCACCATCATCAAAGACCAAAGGCAGATAAAACCACAAAGATGGGGAAAAAGCAGTGCAGAAAACCTGGAAACTCAAAAAATCAGAGCATATCTCCCCCTCCAAAGAAGTGCAGTTCATTGCCAGCAACAGAACAAAACTGGACAGAGAATGACTGACAATTGAGAGAAGAAGGCTTCAGTCGATCAAACTTCTCAGAGCTAAAGGAGGAACTACATAAACAGTGCAAAGAAACTAAAAACCTTGAAAAAAAGAATGGAAGAATGGATAACTAGAATAACCAATGCAAAGACGTCCATAAACAAACAGATGAAAACCATGACACAGAGAACTACGCGATAAATGCACAAGCTTCAGTAACCAACTTGATCAACTGGAAGAAAGAGTATCAGTGATTGAAGATCAAATGAATGAAATGAAGTGAGAAAAGAAGTGTAGAGAAAAAAGAGTCAAAAGTAATAAAGCCTCCAAGAAATATGGGATTATGTGAAAAGACCAAATCTATGTCTAATCAGTGTGCCTGAAAGTGACAGGGAGAATGGAACCAAGATGGAAAACACTCTGCAGGATATTATTCAGGAGAACTTCCCCAACCTAGCAAGACAGGCCAACATTCAAATTCAGGAAATACAGAGAACATCACAAAGATACTCCTCGAGAAGAGCAACTCAAAGACACATAATTGTCAGACTCACCAAAGTTGAAATGAAGGAAAAAATGTTAAGGTCAGCCAGAGAGAAAGGTCGGGTTACCTACAAAGGGAAGCCCATCAGACTAACAGCAGATCTCTCGGAAGAAATTGTACAAGCCAGAAGAGAGTGGAGGCCAATATTCAACATTCTTAAAGAATTTTAAACCCAGAATTTCATATCCAGCCCAACTAAGTTTCATAAGTGAAGGAGAAATAAAATCCTTCACAGACAAGCAAATGCTTAGAGATTTTGTCACCGCCAGGCCTGCCCTACAAGAGATCCTGAAGGAAGCACTAAACATGGAAATGAACAACCAGTACCAGTCATTGCAAAAACATGCAAAAATGTACACACCATCGATGCTAGGAAGAAACCGCATCAACTAACGAGCAAAATAATCAGCTAATATCATAATGACAGAATCAAATTCACACATAATATTAACCTTAAATGTAAATGGACTAAATGGTCCAATTAAAAGACACACACTGGCTATTTGGATAAAGAGTCAAGACCCATCAGTTTGCTGTATTCAGGAGACCCATCTCACATGCAGAGACACACATAGGCTCAAAATAAAGGGATGGAGGAAGATCTACCAAGCAAATGGAAAACAAAAGGCAGGGGTTGCAATCCTAGCCTCTGATAAAACAGACTTTAAACAAAGATCAAAAGAGACAAAGAAGGCCATTACATAATGGTAAAGAGATCAATTCAACAAGAAGAGCTAACTATCCTAAATATATATGCATCCAATTCAGGAACACCCAGATTCATAAAGCAAGCCCAAAGAGACTTACAAAGAGACTTAGACTCCCATACAATAGGAGACTTTAACATCCCACTGTCAACATTAGACAGATCAACAAGACAGAAAGTTAACAAGGATATCCAGGAATTGAACTCAACTCTGCACCAAGCGGACCTAATAGACATCTACAGAACACTCCACCCCAAATCAACAGAATATACATTCTTCTCAGCACCACATAGTACTTATTCCAAAATTGACCACAGAGTTGGAAGTAATGCACTCCTCAGCAAATGTAAAAGAACAAATTATAACAAACTGTGTCTCAGACCACAGTGCAATCAAACTGGAACTCAGGACTAAGAAACTCAATCAAAACCGCTCAACTACATGGAAACTGAACAACCTGCTCCTGAATGACTACTGGGTACATAACGAAATGAAGGCAGAAATAAAGATGTTCTTTGAAACCAGTGAGAACAAAGATACAACATACTAGAATCTCTGGGACACATTTAAAGCAGTGTGTAGAGGGAAATTTATAGCACTAAATGCCCACAAGAGAAAGCAGGAAAGATCTAAAGTTGACACCCTAACATCACAATTAAAAGAACTAGAGAAGCAAGAGCAAACATATTCAAAAGCTAGCAGAAGGTAAAAAATAAGATCAGAGCAGAACTGAAGGAGATAGAGACACAAAAAACCCTTAAAAAAAAAAAAAATGAATCCAGGAGCTGGTTTTTTTTTTTTAAAAAAAAGAACAAAATTGATAGACTGCTAGCAAGACTAAGAAGAGAGAGAAGAATCAAATAGATGCAATAAAAAATGATAACGGGGATATCACCACCAACCCCACAGAAATACAAACTACCATCAGAGAATACTATAAACACCTCTACACAAATAAATTAGAAAACCTAGAAGAAATGGACAAATTCCTGGACACATATGCTCTCCCAAGACTAAACCAGGAAGAAGTTGAATCCCTGAACAGACCAATAGCAAGCTCTGAAATTGAGGCAATAATCATAGCCTACCAACCCAAAAAAGTCCAGGACCAGACGGATTCACAGCTGAATTCTACCAGAGGTACAAGGAGGAGCTGGTACCATGCCTTCTGAAACTATTCCAAATCAATAGAAAAAGAGGGAATCCTCCCTAACTCATTTCATGAGGCCAACATCATCCTGATACCAAAGCCTGGCAGAGATGCAACAAAAAAAGAAAATTTTAGACCAATATCCCTGATGAATATTGATGCAAAAATCCTCAATAAAATACTGGCAAACTGAATCCAGCAGCACATCAAAAAGCTTATCCACCATGATCAAGTGGGCTTCATCCCTGGGATGCAAGGCTGGTTCAACATATGCAAATCAATAAATGTAATCCAGCATAGAAACAGAACCAAAGACAAGGGATGCCCTCTCATCACTCCTATTCAACATAGTGTTGGAAGTGCTGGCTAGGGCAATCAGGCAGGAGAAAGAAACGGTATTCAATTAGGAAAAGAAGAAGTCAAATTGTCCCTGTTTGCAGATGACATGATTGTATATTTAGAAAACCTCATTGTCTCAGCCCAAAATCTCCTTAAGCTGATAAGAAACTTCAGCAAAGTCTCAGGATACAAAATCAATGTGCAAAAATCACAAATATTCTTATACACCAGTAACAGAGAGCCAAATAATGAACGAACTTCCATTCACAATTGCTTCAAAGAGAATAAAATAATAGGAATCCCACTTACAAGGGATGTGAAGGACCTCTTCAAGGAGAACTACAAAACACTGCTCAGTGAAATAAAAGAGGACACAAACAAATGGAAGAACATACCATGCTCATGGATAGGAAGAATCAATATTGTGAAAATGGCCATACTGCCCAAGGTAATTTATAGATTCAATGCCATCCCCATTAAGCTACCAATGACTTTCTTCACAGAATTGGAAAAAACTGCTCTAAAGTTCATATGGAACCAAAAGACCCTGCATTGCCAAGACAATCCTAAGCAAAAAGAACAAAGCTGGAGGCATCATGCTACCTGACTTCAAACTATACTACAAGGCTACAGTAACCAAAACAGCATGGTACTGGTACCAAAACAGAGATATAGACCAATGGAACAGAACAGCGCCCTCAGAAATAATATCACACATCTACAGCCATCTGATCTTTGACAAACCTGACAAAAACAAGAAATGGGGAAAGGATTCCCTATTTAATAAATGGTGCTGGGAAAATTGGCTAGCCATAAGTAGAAAGCTGAAACTGGATCCTTTCTTTACTCTTTATATGAAAATTAATTCAAGATGGATTAGAGACTTAAATGTTAGACCTAAAAGCATAAAAACCCAGAAGAAAACCTAGGGAATACCATTCAGGACATAGGCATGGGCAAAGACTTCATGTCTAAAACACCAAAAGCAATGGCAACAAAAGCCAAAATTGACAAATGGGATCTAATTAAACTAAAGAGCTTCTTCACAGCAAAAGATACTACCATCAGAGTGAACAGGCAACCTACAGAATGGGAGAAAATTTTTGCAATCTACTCATCTGACAAAGGGCTAATATCCAGAACCTACAAAGAACTCAATCAAATTTACAAGAAAAGAACAACCCCATCAAAAAGTTGGCAAAGGATATGAACAGACACTTCTCAAAAGAAGACATGCATACAGCCAACAGACACATGAAGAAATGCTCGTCTTCACTGGCCAGAGAAATGCAAATCAAAACCACAATGAGATACTATCTCACACCAGTTAGAACGACAATCATTAAAAAGTCAGGAAACAAGTGCTGCAGAGGATGTGGAGAAATAGGAACACTTTTACACTGTTGGTGGGACTGTAAACTAGTTCAGCCATTGTGGAAAACAATGTGGCGATTCCTCAAGGATCTAGAACTAGAAATACCATTTGACGCAGCCATCCCATTACTGGGGATATACCCAAAGGATTATAAGTCATGCTGCTATAAAGACACATGCACATGTATGTTTATTGTGGCACTATTCACAATAGCAAAGACTTGGAATCAACCCAAATGTCCATCAGTGACAGACTGGATTAAGAAAATGTGGCACATATACACCATGGAATACTATGCAGCCATAAAAAAGGATGAGTTCGTGTCCTTTGTAGGGTCATGCATGCCACTGGAAACCATTCTCAGCAAACTATCACAAGAACAGAAAACCAAACACTGCATGTTCTCACTCATAGGTGGGAATTGAACAATGAGATCACTTGGACACAGGAAGGGGAACATCATACATCGGGGCCTATTGTGGGGAGCAGGGGGAGGGATAGCATTAGGAGATATACCTAATGTAAATGACGAGTTAATGGGTACAGCACACCAACATGGCACATGTATACATATGTAACAAACCTGCACGTTGTGCACATGTACCCTAGAACTTAAAGTAAAATAAAAAACTACAAATAAAAATAAGCCAAAAAACAACAAACATTGGCATAGATGTGGTGAAAAGGGGACACTTACACACAGTGTTGATGGAAATGTAGATTAGTACAACCTCTATGGAAAACAGTATGAAGATTTCTCAAAAAATTAAAAGTAAATCTACCATTCAATCTAGTAATCCCACTACTGGGTATCTGCCCAGAGGAAAAGTCATTGTATTAAAAAGACACTTGCATGCGTATGTTTATTACAGCACAATGCACAATTTCGAAGATATGGAACCAACCTAAATGTCCACTCGCCGATGAGTGGATACTTACACCATGGAATACTAATCAGCCATAAAAAAAAAAAAAAAAAATGTCTTTTGCAGCAACTTGGATTGAGCCAGAGGCCATTATTCTAAGTAACTCAGGAATGAAACACCACATACCATATGTTCTCTCTAAGTGGGAGCTAAGTCATGGGTATGCAAAGGCATACAGAGTGGTATAATGGACACTGGAAACTCAGAAGGTAGGAGGAGGATGAGAGAGTTAAAAAAAACACTAAACATTGGGTACAATGTACACCACACTCAGGTAACAGGTGCACTAAAATCTCACATTTCACCCCTATAAAATTCATCCACTTAACCAAAAACCATTAATACCCCCAAAAGCTGTTGAGATACATTTATATATATATATATATACACACACACACACACACACACAAACACACATACTTTTTTTTAAAGATAGTTAATAGTGAACAATTGGGTTTTTCTTTTTTTATATTTTTGTTGTGATAAAAGACATAAGAAGTTTATCATATTGACCATTTTTAAGTATATAACTGCAGTGGTATTAAATACATTCACAATGTTGTGAATCCAATCACCATAATCTCCAGAACTGTTCACCCTGAAAAATAGAAATACTGTACCCATTAAACAGTAACTCCCCATTCTTAATATCATTAGTGATTCAGGATATGCAATTTCAAGCCACAATGAAATACCACTGTACAATCACTAGAATGACTTTAACCCAGAAAAATGGTAACACCAAGTGTTGGTGAGAATATGGAGAACTTTCATAATCGCTAGAGGGAATGTAAAATGTTTACACCCACTTTGGGAAACTGGCAGGTTTTAATGTTTAACAGTTAAACAGTATTTATATATTTATTTATATATATACACACACACACAGACACACATATATACCCATACTTACTATATAACCTAATGATTCTACTCCTAAATATCTACCATAGAGAAATGAAAAAGTGTGTCTACACAAGGACTCACATGCAAATGTTAAAACAGTATTACTCCTAATAGCCAAAAACTAGAGACAATTTAAATGCCCATCAACCAGTGAATGAACAAAATGTAGTATATCTATACATTGCGACACCATTCAGTTTTTGTTGTTTGAGATCGAGTCTCACTCTGTCACCCAGGCTGGAGTGCAGTGGCACAATCTCGGCTCACTGCAACCTCCACCTACCAGTTCAAGCGATTCTCCTTCCTCAGCCTCCTGAGTAGCTGGTACTACAGGCTCACACCACCATGCCTGGCTAATTTTTTTTTTGTATTTTCAGTACAGATGGGGTTTCACTGTGTTGGTCAGGCTGGTCCTGAACTCCTGACCTCAAATTATCCGCCCACCTTGGCCTCCAAAAATGCTGGGATTACAGGCGTGAGCCACCATGCCTGGCCCAATAATTTTTTAAGTCGAAGTACTAGATACATGCTATAACATAGATGACTTTCAAAAACATGCTAAGTGAAACAAGCCAGACACAAAAGACCACATATTCTGTGATTCTATTTTTATGACATGTACAAAGAGTAAATGTGCAGAGACAAAAAGAGTAGTGCTTGCCTGGAGCTAAGGGTGAGAGCAGGAATTGTCTGCAAAGAAACACAAGGGAACTTTTTGGGGCAATGAAAATGTTCTAAATCTGCATATGGTAATGGTTGTGCTACTCTAAACTGGCTTAAAGGGCATTAAATTTTATACTTACAAAGGATTAATTTCATGGTATGTAAGTAATATCTCAATAAAGCTGTTTTTAAAAAGAAAAAAATCCATATGTCATGAATTATATATGAAGACACTAAAATGAGGAATGATTTTGAGTCATTGATGGAATGTAGGAAAGGAGATTCTTTGCCTTGAGTGGAATAGGATTTATAATATTGAAATGTACAAAAGAATTTTCAGAACACTTTTGACAATAAATTTTACATATCATATTAATGCAAGTATTACTGTTAGTATTCCATTTTTAGAATCAGCTTGTTAGAAGACCTTAATTGTGGTTACGAAAAATACATCAAAATCACCTCCCTTAATGACATTAAACCATGTCACAGCTGATTAGATGTCTTAGTTCGTTAGGTACACCGTAGCAAAATACCATAAACTGAGGAGCTTATAAACACTTAATTCTCCCAGTTCTAGAGGGTTAGAAGTTCAAGGTGCCAACAGATTCAGTGTCTGGTGAGGGTCCATTTCCTGGTTCCTAGAAGGCATCTTCTCCCTGTCTCCTCTCACAGTGGAAAGAGACAAATCTGGACTCTTATTGCCTTATAAGGGCATTAATCTCACTCACATGGGCTCCATTTTCATGACTTAATCATCTCCTAAAGTTCCCACCTCCTAACAGCATTGTATTGGAGATTAAGTTTCAGCCTACGAATTTGGGGAGAGTACAGACATTCAGTTCACACCACCAGAATTGGAGGGAGGTTGAAGACAGGCAAGGAGGTATTAACAACTATCTGAGAGGGGAGTTTGGAGTTTGAGGATATAGTTGAAAGTTAACAAAGGCAAAGAGTAGTTTGATTATAACATTCAAATTAGATAATAGGAAAACTAATAGTGATTTAACCATCAAAACTTGGGAGACAATGGTGTTCTGGATGATGTGAGTGACCTATATCCTCATATCATTATCAGATCTCACAGCATGAACAATCTCTGGAGTTGCCTTAGTTCCCGTCCTGTGAGAGCTAAAATAGTTGGGGTGCTCCTAGATTCCTATAGACTCTTCTACTTCTTTAATAGAACTGTCCTCTCTGCTGCTGCTAAGTTTATACTGGTTTTTAAACTTTTTATTACATTCAATCCAAGGTACACACAGTAGAAGAATGTGAAGATGAACATATTACATTAAGTGAATAAAGTAGATTATAATGACAGAGAGCTTATTTTCCCCCCTTCTAGGTAAAGAAAACCCCATTAGCAGGACATTCCCCCCTCTACCCACAATCCTTTCACAGAAAGTGATTGGGTTTGAAAATAAAGCGGATACGCATAGCCCAGCACTTTCCCCTTTCAGTTTTCCAGGGAGTGAGCTGATCCAAGTCCAGGTTCTTTTCCGACTTCCAATGCTATTAATTTAAAAGGAGACGGCCTCACATGAAGAGACTCCTGTAATCCAGCAATATACTTTTGAAGTGTGTGTAGCTAGATAAGGAAATCTATCCAATCTATCCAATAATAAGCCTCAGCATTAGGAAGTCCTCCTGCTGTGAAACCACCCTGCAATCTAGACTTTATTAGTAATTCACGTGACACTTTGACATCAATCTGCATTAAATCTCTGTAGGTAATTCTCAATGAATGCTACAGAAGAGGGTACTATCTATGTTTCCAGAAAGATCACCTACTACCTGTATAGACGCTCCTCAACTTACAATGGTGTTACATCCTGTTAAATCCATTGTAAATTCAAAATACATTTAATATACCTCATCTTCTGAACATCGTTGCTTAGCCTAGCCTTCCTTAAATGCACTCAGAACACTTACATTGGCCTACAGTTGAGCAAAATCACCTGGCAACACAGTACACTACAGAGTATCGGTTGGTTACCCCTCATGATGGTGTGTGTCTGTGGCTCACTAGGAGCTGTAGTTCACTGCCACTACCTGGCATCATTAGAGTGTATTGCAGGGCATATCACTTGCCCAGGAAAACATCAAAACTCAAGGTACGATTTCTACTAAATGCGTATCACCTTCACACCACGCTAACGTTGAAAATCGTAAGTTGAACCATCAATAAGGCAAGGCCGTCTGTACTACCTTCCCACTTTTGAAATGCATGCATGTGACAGCATAAGAAAAAAAGTAAAGGACTGGAAATAGACATGCTAACATATAATCAGTAACAATTGCTGGATGATGGTGGAATAAGTAAGGTTTATTTTCCTCTTTTACTCTTGCGGGTTTCTTGACCTATTTTCCTCAAAAAAATCTGCATTGATTTCATTATCAGAAAAGTATAGGTTCATTTTTGGAAATTTAAAAAGCCTGAGCCTCATATCAGGAAAAGGCATGATGACCAAAATCAAGAACAGAAAGGAGACACATGTATCTCAACAGCCAACTGAATTACGACTTTAAAATATTCTTACAAATGTCAGATAAGACCTTGTCTTGGACTGACCAGTATCATCTTATATTATCAAAAATGCTTATCGTCAGCAGTCACCAGTGCCTGGACTGGTTTCATATACTTTTACAGCCACCGTTAGAAACTTTCTGATAACATTTTAGTAAACTCTAACTTTGGAGAGAGAATCATCATGCTTCAATTCATTATTTGCAGATCAATAAAGAGAAGTAGGAATAGCACAAAATATAATCCTAGTATAGTCTACCCTGCTGTTAAGTAAAGCTGCTTTCTTTTTTTCATTGCCCAAAGGTATGGCTTGCACCCAACTAGTCACTGCTTGGGGCCAGAGTTAGAAAATTTTCTCTTCTTAATTTATGTTCCATTGACTTTTTACGGTGGCAGATATTGATCTCGCTTTGTGCCATCAGATCAAATGCTGCAACCCAATTCAGAGCCAAGATCATGACTTTCAGTGATCAGCCTTTAATGTGCAGGAAAAAACGGAGGTGGAAACATTACTTATTTTGCTTTTGTAGGTGTTTTATTATAGACACAGATGTTGGGAGCTTTCTCAGCTACAGTCAGCTGTGGAGTGGGGTAGGTGAGCTGCCCTGCTTTCCTGGGGTGCCACAACCATAAAACAAACTGAACATTCCAGGAATGATTCATTTGATTAGAAGAGCCAAAAACCAGCAATAAGCAAAAGCAGAAAAGAACAAAGATCATTTTTCATTTGGGTTACTGATGGTCCCGGTCCCTAGGCATGGTCAAAGAAATGATGAAAGAGGCTGGGAGCGGTGGCTCACACCTGTAATCCCAGCACTTTGGGAGGCCGAGGTGGGTGGATCATGAAGTCAGGAGATCGAGAACATCCTGGGCTAACAGTGAAACCTCATCTCTACTAAAAATACAAAAAAAAAAAAAATTAGCCAGGCAGGGTGGCACTACTCCCAGCAACTTGGGAGGCTGAGGCAGAAGAACCGCTTGAACTCAGAAAGTAGGAAGTAGCAATGAGCCAAGATCATACCACTGCATTCCAGCCTGGGTGACAGAATGAGACTATCTAAAAAAAAAAGAATGATTGTCTGCTTGTTATATAAAATTAGATAGGAATATCATTAATATCTTTGGTTCCAGAATTGATAAGAATGGCTGGACTTGGCTTGACTCAGGCCATGTCCTTTTGTTATTTATAATCCTTTATTAGTTTCTCTGAACATTTTTTAAAGAGACTGACTTCATTAGTAGAGCAGACCATGAAAGTTAAAGTCCACACAATGCATTCCAAGAGACGGACATGATTATGTTGGGCTAGAATACTGTTGTAACAGACATGAGGAAGTATGTAGAGTATCTCATCCCTGGAGACCTTTATAGATAACTTCTTGTGGTATTGGGATTTGTAGAGTGAATTCCCATTGCCTTGTTATGCCACTGTGGAAGCTAAAAAAGAGAATGGGACATTTTAGAAATTGTGCATCACTGAAGAACAGGAGCATTAAGAAAATTTAGGCTGGGCGCATTGACTCACACCTGCAATCCTAGCACTTTGGGAAGCTGAGGCAGGTGAATCATCGGAGGTCAGGAGTTTGAGACCAGTCTGGCCAATGTGGTGAAACCCTGTCTCTATTAAAAGTACAAAAATTAGCTGGGCATAGTGGTGGGCAACTATAATGCCAGCTACTTGCGAGGCTGAGGCAGAAGAATCATTTGAACCTGGGAGGCAGAGGATGCTGTGAGCAGAGACCACACCATTGCACTCCAGCCTGAGCAACAAGAACAAAACTCCATCTAAAAAAATAATTTTTAAAAAAGAAGAAACTTAGGTTTGATTCCCATATGGAATTGGAAAAAAAAAATATGCAGAACACCAACAATGTTGGGTTAGGAATATGCGTTTTTGTGTGTTATTTAAAAAGCTTTAAATAACTCCGAGTGATTCCAACATGTAGACAAAGCTGATAACTATGGCAATAGGTCCATCCCTCTCGGGATATTCTGAATTAGACAGTGCAGTTGCTTCCAAATGTAACAGTCATTGACACAAACATTTAAATTAGAGATGTGTTGTCTCCCTAAAGCACCTAGCTAACAGTTCCTCCAGAAATATTTGTTGAAATAAATCACTGATTTTAGCCTGAGAGTGGGGTCACTATGCAATTTAAAATGTAAACAAGATTTTCTCAAATCACCAGGCCCCATGCTATAGAAGGGCCACTGCCTTTACTAATATTTGTATAATTTTCTAGGAGAGTCACATTCCCAAAGTCACTCTGGCACTAATTTCATGACTCTGCTGAATTTTGACTTCACTTCCAAAGCATCAAAACACATGAGACCCTCAGCAAGAAAGCATTCCATTCTGCATCACACAAACAGAAAATCCCTATTGGACATCCCTGGTTTTCAAGTCCTTTCTGTTATCCTGAGGCCAGCGATTCCCCACTTGGTTTTGTCACCTCAGGTGACCTAGCTGTCTTGTGTGGCTGATGGCTCTTCCCCACCTGCCCCAAATCACTCCTCATACCCCACCCACTCCCAATTCCCAGGTCTTTCTACTCAGAGAACAGATCAGCTCTTTCCTGCCCCTGCTGCTAAATAGCTTCAAGCCCAACCTGCACCTACCCATTTAGGTGCTCAGTTTAACGTGATGGCTTTTTGAATCCTTGTTAGCAACACCAATGACTAGGAGAGACCATAAAATTATAGTTGTCAACACTGGGCCCTCAATTGGGGCTAATGCTGCCCTCTTGTGGTAGAAGGGAGAATACTAGAGATGCATAAGGCAATTACGATTTCCCCAATATTGCTCTTTCAGAGTTTAAATATATCTAGAACACATCCTCAGTTGGATAATCTAGTACTATTCCAACTTTAATTCAAGACTTTATACAGATTGATAAGGTACTTCCAAACTTTGAGGCCAATGACTAGATAGAAATGAAATGGTCATATACTAATACTTGCTATGTAGTCATTTCAAAATTGCTCAGTGTAGACTGTATAAAATCAAAAGGCATCTGGTTAGCAGCTGAAATTCACTTGTCAGGAATGCCAGCCTCCAGAGTACTTTAGTAAGAACTTCAAAGATGCTTGCCGAAATCAACACCAGAGGGTTTCTTAGCATAAAGAACATTAGGAATCATTTTTCTCTGGTGAAATAAATGGAAATAAGTAAAATTCAGGATATATCATAGGTTAGGAAGACACTTGGGGCCGCACTAACCTTTCTTAAAACAGGAGAATAAAATCAGCAAGCCCAGTGTCTCAATATCTTGAGACAATCCAGGGCCATATTTGGTCCTATGTCCCTTTCACTCTACAGGGGACTATCATCTTACCCAAATAGGAAGTTCACATCTACTCACCAGAACGGTGTTTCACTGGCTCAACAAGGAGCCTCTCATTCAAGATGCTTAAGAAACGCCAAAAGTCAGAGAATAAGGGCCTGTCTGGGCTTACAAGAATAGGTAGTATAACTATTTTAATGTATCCTTACTCATTAAAAATGGGAAGGTTTGGTAGAATTTGGTTTAAGGCTATTTTCAATATAAAATGCCACCTGGTAAGAAAATTGTTGAGAGAGGGCAGAGCAAAATGGCAGACTAGAAAGATCTACCAATCATGCCCTCCATAAGGACACCAAGTTAACAGCTACCTACACAAAAACACACCTTCATAAGAACCAAAAATCAAGTAAGCACTCATAGTACCTGCTTTTAACTTCATATCACTGAAAGAGACACTGAAGAGACTAAAAACAGTCCTGAATCACCATTGTGACTGCTTCCCCACTCCCTGCCTTGGTGGCATGGTATGGAGAGATTCTCTGAGTGCTGGGGGAGGGAGAATACAGCAATTGTGAGGCACTGAACTCACTGTTGTCCTGTTAGAGCAGAAAGGAAAACCAGACCAAACTCAGCTGACACTCACCCACAGAGGGAACATTTAAGCCAGCCTTAGCCAGAGGGGAATCACCAATCCCAGAGGTCTGACCTTGAGTGCCTCCAAACCTTGCCACCGAGGGCTACAGCACTCTGTCTCCAAGTAAACTTGAAAGGCGGTCTAGGCCATAAGGACAACAACTCTTAGGCAAGTCCTAGGGCTGAACTAAGCCCAGAGATAGTGGACACTGGCTGTGGCAGCCAAGGGAGTGCTCGCATCACACCTCCTCTAACCCTAGGCTACAACTCACGACTCTAAGAGACCCCTTCCTTCCACTTGAGAGGAGAGGAGAGGAGAGGGAAGAGTAGGGAGGATGTTGTCTTACAACTAAGATACCAGCTCAGCCACAGCAAAATAGGGTGCCAGAGTCATGAGGCCCCTATTCAAGGGCCTAGCTCATAGATGACATTTCTGGACACACCCTGGGCCAGAAAGGAACCTACTGCCTTGAAGGAAAGGACCCAGTCCTGCCAGCATTCATCACCTGGTAATCGAAGAGCCCTTGAACTTTAAATAACCACTAGTAATACATAGGTACTACATAGAAGGCCTTGGGTGAGCCTCCAAGACCTCTTGGTTTCAGGTGAGACTCAGTACATAGCCAGCTGCTGCGGCTATGGGGTAAAACTCCTTCTGCTTAAGAAAAGCAGAAGGAAAAGTAAAAGGGACTTTGTATCGCACCATAGGTACCACCACTACCACAGGGGACTAGAGCACCAAGAGGGCTCCTAGAATCCCTGATTCCAATTTATGACTCTTGGATGGCATTTCTGGACCTTCCCTGGGTCAGAGCGGAACCCACTGCCCTGAAGGGTGAGTCCCAGGCCAGGTAACATTCATGACAAGCCGACTTTAGAGACTGTGGACCTTAAGGGAAGATGAGTGTTAATCTGGCAGTACTCATCGTGGCCTGGGTTGGCAGTGGCTACAGGGTGAGGCTCCTCTGCCTTTGAAAAGGAGGGAAGAGTGGGAAGAACTCCATCTGGTGGCTTAAGTAACAGCTTAGCCACAGTGCAATAGAATACCAGGTAGACTAAGGCTTTGACTCTAGTCCCCAACTCCGAAACAGAACTTCTGGGCCCACCTGAGGCTTGGGGGACCCTCTCCCTAAAGGGAAGGACATAGGCCTGGCTGGCTTTACCACCTGCTAATTATAGAACCCTAGACCCCTTCAGCGAACATAGGCAGTAGCCAGCAACTGGTTATAGCAGGCCTTGGGTCAGGGACTGGTTACAGCAGGCCTTGCTGAGACACAGTGCTGTGCTGGCTTCAGGTCTGACCCAGTGCAGTCATAGTGGTGGCCACAGGGGTACTTGTGTCACTCCACCCCCAGCTTTAGATGACTTAGAACAAAGACTATTTTTAGGAGAAAGTAAGGGAAAAGAACAAAGGTCACTGACTGGTAGTCCAGAGAACTCATCCAGATCTTGTCCAAGACCATCAAGGCAGTGCCTCTGTAAGTCTGTAAGAACCACAGCATTACTTGGCTTGGGATGCCCACCAAAGCAGACACATCTTAGATCACAACACCCAAGTCCTTTCAAATATCTAGAAAGCCTTCCCAGGAAGGACAGCTACAAATAAGCTCAGAAAGTGAAGGCTACACTAAACACCTAACCTTTCAATGCCCAGACACCAAAGAACATCTGCTAGCATCAACACTATCCAAGAAAACATGACCTCACCAAATGAACTAAATAAGGCACCAGGGACCAATCCAGGAGAAACAGATATGTGACGTAGACAGGGAATTTAAAATAGCTGTATTAAGGAAACTCAAATTCAAAATAACACAAGGAAGGAGTTCAGAATTCTATCTGATAAATTTAACAAAGATTGAAATAATTTTAAAAGAAACAAATTATGGAGCTGAAAAATGCAATGGACATACTGAAGAATGCAACAGTCTTAATAGTGGATTGGTCAAACAAGAACTAATGAACTTGAAGACAGGCTGTTTGAAAATACAGTCAGAGGAGACAAAATAGAATAAAGCAACCTACAGAAACTAGAAAACCTCAAAAGAACAAATCTGACTGGATCTGGGAAGATGGCTGAATAGGAACAGCTCCAGTCCGCAGATCCCAGCGAGACCAATGCAGAAGGCTGGTGATTTCTGCATTTCCAACTGAGGTACTGAGTTCATCTCATTGGGACTGGTTAGACCATGGGTGTAGCACACGGAAGGCTAGCAGAAGCAGGATGGGGCGTTACCTCACCCAGGAAGTGAAACAGGCCGGGAAACTATCTCCCTTAGCCAAGGGAAGCCATGAGGGACTGTGCTATCCAGCCCAGATACTATGCTTTTCTCACAGTTTTTGCAATCTGCAGACCAGGAGAGTCCCTCATGTGCCGACACTACCTGGGCCCTGGGTTTCAAGCACAAAACTAGGTGGCTGTTTGGGCAGACACTGAGCTAGCTGCAGGAGTTTATTCATACCCCAGTGCCACCTGGAACCCCAGTGAGACAGAACCGTTCACTTCCCTGGAAAGGGTGCTGAAGCCAGGGGGCCAAGTGGTCTTGCTCAGTGGGTCCCCACTCCCATGGAGTCCAGCAAGTGAAGAACCACTGGCTTGAAACTCTTGCAGCCAGCACAGCAGTCTGAAGTCTACCTGGAACAATCGAGCTTGGTGTCGGGGAGGGGCGTCCACCATTACTGAGGTTTAAATAGGTGGTTTTCCCCTCACGGTGTTAAGGAAGCTGCTGGAAAGTTTGGACTGGGTAGAACTCACCACAGTGCAACAAAGTGGCTGTGGCCAGACTGCCTCTCTAGATTCCTCCTCACTCGGCAGGGCATCTCTGAAAGGCAGCAGCCCCAGTCAGGGGCCTATAGATCAAACTGCCATCTCCCAGAGCACCTGGAGGAAGGAGTCTGTGGGTGCAGCTTCAGCAAACAAACATCGCTGCCTGCTGGCTCTGAAGAGAGCAGCAGATCTTCCAGCACAGCTCTTGAGCTCAGCTAAGTGATACACTGCCTCAAGTGGGTCCCTGACCCCCATGACTCCTGAGTGGGAGACACCTCCCAGCAAAGGTTGAGATAACCCTCATACAAAAGAGCTCTGGCTGGCATCAGGCAGGTGCCCCTCTGGGACCAAGCTTTCAGAGGAAAGAGCAGTCAGCAATCTTTGCTGTTCTGCATCCTCCACTGGTGATACCCAGGCAAACAGGGTCTGGAGTGGACCTCCAGCAAACTCCAGGAGACCTACAGAAGAGGGACCTGACTGTTAGAAAGAAAACAAATAGAAATCAATAACCAACAAAAAGGACACCCACACAAAAACCCCATCCAAAGGCCATAAGCATCAAAGATCAAAGGCAGATAAATCCACCAAGATGAGGGAAAACCAGCACAAAATGCTGAAAATTCCAAAAACCAGAACGCCTCTTCTCCAAATGATCGCAACTCCACTCCAGCAAAGGCACAAAACTGGACAGAGAATGAGTTTGATGAATTGACAGAAGTAGGCTTCAGAAGATGGGTAATAAACTCCAAGCTAAAGGAGCACACTCTAACCCAATGCAAGCAAGCTAAGAACCTGGATAAAAGGTTACAGGAAATGCTAACTAGAATAACCAGTTTAGAGAAGAACATAAATGACCTGATGGAACTGAAAAACCCAGCACAAGAACTTCGTGAAGCATACACAAGTATCAATAGCCAAATCGATCAAGCAGAAGAAAAGATATCAGATTGAAGATCAACTTAATGAAATAAAGCAAGAAGACAAGATTAGAGAAACAAGAATGAAAGGGAACGAACGAGTCCTCCAACAAATATGGGACTATGTGAAAAGACCAAATCTACGTTTTATTGGTGTACCTGAAAGTGATGGGGAGAATGAAACCAAGTTGTAAAACACTCCTCAGGATGTAATCCAGGAGAATTTCCCCAACCTAGCAAGAGAGGCCAACTCCAAATTCAGGAAATACAGAAAACACCACTAAGATACTCCTTGAGAACAGCGACTCTAAGACACATAATCGTTAGGTTCACCAAGGGTGAAATGAAGGAAAGAATGTTAAGGGCAGCCAGAGAGAAAAGTTGGGTTACCCACAAAGGGAAGCCCATCAGAGTAACAGTGGATCTCTCTGCAGAAACCCTACAAGTCAGAAGAGAGTGGAGGCCAATATTCAACATTCTTAAAGAATTTTCAACACAGAATTTCATATTCAAGTGAAACTAAGCTTCATTAGTGAAGGAGAAATAAAATCATTACAGAGAGGAAAATACTGAGAGATTATGTCACCACCAGGCCTACCTTACAAGAGCTCCTAAAGGAAGCACAAAACATGGAAAAGAAAAGCCCCTCACTGCAAAAACACACCAAACTATAAAGACCAAGGACACTAAGAAGAAACTGCATCAACTAATGTGCAAAATAATGAGCTAGCATGATGACGGGATTAAATTCACACATAACAAAATTAACTTTAAATGTAAATGGGCTTAATGAGCCAATTAGAAGGCACAGACTGGCAAACAGGATAAAGAGTCAAGACCCATCAGTGAGCTGTATCCAGGAGACACATCTTACATGCAAAGACACAATAGGTCAAAATAAAGGGATGGAGAAATATTTAACAAGCAAATGGAAAGCAAAAAGGCAGCAGTTAAAATCTTCATCTCCGATAAAACAAATTTTAAACCAACAAAGATTAAGAGACAAAGAAGGGCATTACATAATGGTAAAGGGATCAATGCAACAAGAAGAGCTAACTATCTTAAATATATACGCACCCAAAACAGGAGCACCCAGACTCAAAGTTCTTAGAGACCTACAAAGAGAGTTAGACTCCCACAAAATAGTGGGAAACTTTAACACCCCACTGTCAATATTACACACATCAACGAGACAGAATTAACAAAGATATTCAGGACTTGAACTCAGCTCTGGACCAAGCAGAGCTAATAGACATCTATAGAACTCTCCATTCCAAATCAACAGAATATACATTCTTCTCAGCACCACATCTCACTTATTCTAAAACTGACCACATAATTGGAATTAAAACACTCCTCAGCAAATGCAAAAGAATAGAAATAAAAAAGTCTTTCAGACCATAGTCCAATCAAATTAGAACTCAGGAATAAGAAGCTCACTAAAAACCATGCAACAATGTAGAAACTGAACAACCTGCTCCTGAATGACTGGTGGGTAAATAACGAAATGAAGGCAGAAATAAAGATGTTCTTTGAAACCAATGAGAACAAAGATACAACATACCAGAATCTCTGGGACACATTTAAAGCAGTGTGTAGAGGGAAATCTATAGCACTAAACGCCCACAGGAGAAAGCAGGAAAGATCTAAAATCGACACCCTAACATCAAAATTAAAAACTAGAGAAGAGCAAATTCAAAAGCTAACCGAGACAAGAAATAACTAATATCAGAGCAGAACTGAAGGAGAAACATGAAAAGCTTTAAAAATAATGAAGCCAGGAGCTGCTTTTTTTGAAAAGATTAACAAAATAGATCACTAGCGTGACTAAGAGAATCAAATAGATGCAATAAAAAATGATAAAGGGGATATCGTGACTGATCCCACAAAAATACAAACTACCATCAGATAATCTATAAACATCTCTACACAAATAAACTAGAAAATCTAGAAGAAATGGATAAATTCCTGGACACATACACCCTCCCAAGTCTAAACCAGGAAGAAGTCGAATCCCTGAATAGCCAAATAAGTTCTGAAATTGAGGCAGTAAGTAATAGCCTACCAACCAAAATAAAGACCAAGACCTGATGGATGCACAGCCGAATTCTACAAGAGGTACAAAGAGGAGCTGGTACCATTACTTCTGAAACTATTCCAAACAATAGAAAAAAAGGGAATCCTCCCTAACTCATTTCATGAGGCCAGCATCATCCTGATACCAAAACCTGGCAGAGACACAATGAAAAAAAAAATTTAAGGCCAATATCCCTGATGAACATCGATGCAAAAATCCTCAGTAAAATACTGGCAAACCACATCCAGCAGCACATCAAAAAGCTTATCCACCACTATCAATTTGGCTTTATTCCTGGGATGCAAGGCTGGTTCAACATACACAAATCAATAAACGTAATCCATCACATAAACAGAACCAATGACAAAAGCCACATGATTATCTCAATAGATGCAGAAGAGACCTTCAACAAAATTCAACACCCCTTCAGGCTAAAAACACTCAGTAAACTAGGTATTGATGGAATGTATCTCAAAATAATAAGAGCTATTATGGCAAACCCACAGCCAATATCATACTGAATAGGTAAAAGCTGGAAGCATTCCCTTTGAAAACTGGCACAAGGATGCCCTCTCTCACCACTTTTCTTCAACCTAGTATTGGAAGTTCTGGTCAGGGCAGTCAGGTTAAGAGAAAGAAATAAATGGTATTCAAGTAGGAAAACAGGAAGTCAAATTGTCTCTATTTGCAGATGACATGACTATATATCTAGAAAACCCCACCACCTCAGCCCAAATGTCCTTAAGCTGATAAGCAACTTCCACAAAGTCTCAGGATACAAAATCTATATGTGAAAATCATGAGCATTCCTATACGCCAATAACAAAAAGCCAAATAATGAGTGAACTCCCATTCACAATTGCTAGAGAATAAAATACCTAGGAATAAAACTTAAGAGGGATATGAAGGACCTCTTCAAGGAGAACTACAAACCACTGCTCAAGGAAATAAGAGGGGACACAAACAAATGGAATAACATTCCATGCTCATGGATAGGAAAAATCAATATCATGAAAATGGCAATACTGCCCAAAGTAATTTATAGATTCAGTGTTAACCCCATCAAGCTACCAGACTTTCTCACAGAATTGGAAAAATCCACTTTAAATTTCATGTGGAACCAAAAAAGAACCCACATAACCAAGACAATCTTAAGTAAAAAGAACAAAGCTGGAAGCCTCATGCTACCCGAGTTCAAACTATACTACAAGGCTACAGTAACCAAAACAGCATGGTACTGGTACTAAAACAGATATATCAACAGAACAGAACAGAGGCCTCAGAAATACCACCACACATCTACAACCATCTGATCTTTGACAAACCTGACAAAAACAAGCAATGGGGAAAGGATTCCCTATTTAATAAATGGTATTGGGAAAACTGGCTGGCCATATGCAGAAAACTGAAACTGGACCCCTTCCTTACACCTTAAACAAAAATTAACTCAAGATGGATTAAAGACTTAAATGTAAGACCTAAAACCATAAAAATCCTAGAAGAAAACCTAGGCAATACCATTCAGGACAAGGGATGGATGGAGATTTTATGACTAAAACACCAAAAGCAATGGCAATAAAAACCAAATTTGACTAATGGGATCTAATTAAATTAAAGAGCTTCTGCACAGCAAAAGAAACTATCAAAGTGAACAGGCAACCTACAGAATGGGAGAAAATTTTTGCAACGTATCTGACAAAGGGCTAATATCCAGAATCTACAAGAACTTAAATTTACAAGAAAGAAAAAATCAAAGTGGGCAAAAGATATGAACAGACACTTCTCAAAAGAAGATATTTATGCAGCCAACAAACATAGGAAAAAAAGCTCATCATCACTGGTCATTAGAGAAATGCAAATCAAAACAACGAGATACCATCTCACGCCAGTTACAATGGCGATCATTACAAACAGATGCTGGAGAGGATGTGGAGAAATAGGAACACTTTCACATTGTTGGTGGGAGTGTAGATTAGTTCAACCATTGTGGAAGACAGTGTGGCAATTCATCAAGAATCTAGAACCAGAAATACCATTTGACCCAGCAATCCCATTACTGGGTATAGTAGAATGATTTATAATCCTTTGGGTATATAAAGACACATGCACACTTATTTTATTTTTGCAGCACTATTCACAAGAACAAAGACTTGGAACCAACTCAAATGTCCATCAATGATTGACTGGATAAAAGGAAAGGTGGCACATATACACCATAGAATACTATGCAACTTAAAAAGTATGAGTTTCATGTCCTTTGCAGGGACACAGATGAAGCTGGAAACCACCCACCATTCTCAGCAAACTAACACAAGAACAGAAAACCAAACACATGTTCTCTCACTTATAAAGTAGGAGTTGAACAATGAGAACACATGGACACAGGGAGGGGAACATCACACACCGGGGCCTTTTAGGGGTTGGAGTGCTAGGGGAGGGATAGCATTAGGAGAAATACCTAATGTAGGTGACAGGTTGATGTATGCAGCAAACCACCATGGCACTTGTATACCTATGTAACAAAACTGCACGTTCTGCCCATGTACCCTAGTACTTGAAATATATTATTTTTAAAAAGTAAATAAAAACAACTGAACTCATGGAGATAGAGTAGAAGGCTGGTTACTAGATACCAGCAAGGATAGTGGGGGGCTGGTGGGGAGGTGGAGATGGTTAATAGGTACAAAAAAAATACAATGAATAGACCTACTATTAGCATAAGAGGGTGAGTATAGTCAATTGTATATTTTTAAATAACTTAAGGGATGTAATTGAAGTGCTTGTAATTCAAGGATAAATGCTTGAGGGGATGAATACCAAATTCTCCATGATGTACTTATTTCACATTGCATGCCTGCATCAAACCATCTCATGTGCCCCATAAATATACACACCTACTATGTACCCACAACATTTTCAAAACCATAATTAACAAAATTGTGGAGGGAATGAACATGTAGAATAATTTAAGTTTAACAAATGGGCCTGAATATTGTTGAACAGTCAGATTTGCCGAGATCAGTTTATGATAGACAGCAGTCCCGTTTCTAAAACTTGAGCAGCATTTCAGGACAGAATTGGCTCCCAGTTTTAAGAATCACTGGCTGTTTGGGCCTACCCTATATTCAGGTACTTGCCCAGGTTCATGCAGCCAGTTAGGGGTTGAGCAGGGCTAGAAGCTGCTATCTTCTAAGCCTCAAACTCTGGAAATTTCTAGGATCTTGGACACTTCTTCCTCACCACTCCTCAGTTTGTTTTGTAGAAGTACAGAATTCTGCATTATAGCAGCTTCTCAAAAATGCCTTCCTCAGTTTTCAGCATGCTTAAGAATCAGCTCAAGAACTTTATGAAAATATGGACTCATTTCTCAAGCTTTACCCTCTGCATTTTACTGCCTGAGGTGGAACCCAGAAATCTTCCTTCTTTTTTAACTTGCACTTTCAGGAGATGCTGACACAAATGGCCTGGAATCACAGAGAATAAATAATTTCTAGAATGCTCACTTGAACAACATTAAAAGTAAGGAGGGGCATTTGAGTAAAGAAATCTAATGAGAAGGGTGAAGTCCTGTCTCTGAACTCTCAAAGCAGCTCTCCCTGCCAGCTCAAATGTCCTTGAGGGTCATGAGGTCTCCTGCAGCTAAAATTCTGGAAGTCAGTGGTAAGAGCAGACTACTTCTCACCGATTTAACTTACCCCTTTCTCCTCACCACTCCTCAGTTTTGTTTTGTAGAAATAGAAATCTACAGTGTAGCCGCTTCTCAAAAGTGCCTTCCTCAGAGAAGGCATTCTAAGCATGATTCTGACCACCTGCCCCAAAGGGAGGTTAAATATTCATCTTCAGGGAATGAAGTAACCATTCAATGCATTAAGCACTTAGAAGCATTTATTAAATCTGGAATATATTATTTATTGAATATTATATGCATTTGCTTTCCTGACAGTATCTCATCTACTTATTCTTATATCATTGTTGTGCTTAGGATGTTGCTTTTCCAGATCCAAACACTAAAATCTAGGAGAGAGGAGTCATGATGGCTGATTAGACACAGCCAGAAAGAGCTTCTCCCACCAAGAAACCATAACCATCAAGAAGATGAGCACACTCTGAGCAGATTTTCTGGAGGAAGGCATTGAGAGTGAATGCAAGGAGGATGCGGATTCTGGACTAAAGGGAAAGGAAGCTGGGACTCCATACAGGGTTGCTGAGCACCAGGACTCATTCCTGGCCCTGAGAAGCTCCTGGAGAATGGGTAAGTTAAATCGGTGAGGAGTAGCCTACTCTTACCACTGACCTCCAGAGTTTTAGCTTGAGGAGACCCCATGACCCCCAAGGACATTTGAGCTGGCAGGGAGAGCTGCTTGGTGAGTTCACAGAGACAGGACTTCACCCTGTATAAACCAGAGGGTTTGACACAGGAATGGCTGCAGGGGAGTACAGTCAGGGATGCCCATATCCCAAGCCTTGCCATACTCCTATAGGAAGCTCTTGCCTTTGTTGACTGTCAGACCCAGGCATAACAGGACTATCTCACCCATGACATGGGGCCAGTCTGATGTCAGCACTGTCCTTTCTGCCAGCCTCTCAGGGATTGCCTGGCTGAACCCACTTGCTCAGCAGACTCAGATGCCCAAATAGGGTAATTCCCAGTGGCCACCACCATCAGCTCCATCACCAGAAGACTCTGCCTAACATCAGAGGGCTTTGACAGACAGGCCCCACCAGCACATACTTGTCCATAGTCTCCCCCACTGCTTTGCCAGTATGCATAAGGACTTTGCTGCCACTACCCTACCATGGACAGCACACACACAGACCCCCCCACTGCTACTGCCCTGCCCAGATGAAGTGCTTTCCCTAGCAACCCTCATCAGAGGGTTGTTGCCATCAAGCCAGGAACACCTTGAACCCTCCAAACAGCAGGTGCTTAAACTCAAGAGGCAAGAGAACAAAGTTGTGCACCTGGTCTCAGCCCCCCATGGTTACAGCATGCAACCAAGGAGAGCTGAACTGAGCCTTGACCCCAAGAAATCATTCAGAAACAAAGCCAGTCAACTAAACCCAACTTATACCACAGTCAAACCCTCAAGGACATCGAAAAATATAAAAGCAAAAAGCCCCATCCAAAGGACAGCAAATTCAAAGAATAAAGGAACATCAGCCCACAAAAATAAGAACCAGTGCAAGGAATCTGTCAATGCTAAGAGGTAAAGTGTCTTCTTACCTCTGAAAGATGGCACTACCTCCCCAGGAATGGTTCTTAATCATACAGCAATAATGGAAATGACAGACGTAGAAATCAGAAGCTAGATGGCAATGATTGCAATTCAGGAGAAAGTTGAAACCCAACCCAAGGAATCTAAGGAATCCAGTAAAAGGATTCAAGGCCTGAAAAATAGCCACTTTAAGAAAGAAGCAAACTTATCTGATAAAGCTGAAAAACTCACTACAAGAATTGCATAATGCAATTATAAGTATTAACAGCAGAATAGGCAAAGTCAAGCTCAATCTCAGAACTTGAAGGTCAGTTTTTTAAATGAACTCAGAAAAAAAAATTTTAATTTTTAAAATGAACAAAACCTCTGAGAAATATTGGATTATATAAAGAAACCAAAACTACAAACATTAGTGTCCCTGAAAGGGAAGGACAGAAAGCAAGCAACTTGGAAAATATATTTGAGGATACTGTCCATGAAAACGTCGCTAACCTCACTAGAAAGGTCAACATTCAAATTCAGAAAATTCATAGAACCCCTGCAAGATGCCAAAAAAGATGACCACACCCAAGACACATAGTCAGATTCTATAAGGTCAATGCCAAAGAAAAAATATTAAAGGCAGCTAGAGAGAAGGGTCAGATCACCTACAAAGGAAACTCCATCAAGCTAACAAAAGCAGACCTTTCAACAGAAATCTTTAAGCCAGAACAGATTGGAGCTTACATTCAGCATCCTTAAAAAAAGAAATTCCAGTCAGGAATTTTATATACAGCCAAACTAAGCTTAAGTCAAGGATAAATAAAATCCTTTTCAGACAAGCAAATTCTAAGGAAATTCATTGCCATTACACCTGCCTTAGAAGAGGTTCCTAATTGAGTGTTAAACATGGAAATAAAAGACTATAATGGCCACCACAAAAACACACTTAAGTATATAGACCATTGACACTATAAAGAAACTACACAATTAAGTCTACATAACAACCAGTTACCACAATGACAGGATCAAGTCCCCACATATAAATATTAATCTTGAACATAAACAGGCTAAACACCCTACTTAAAAAAGGACAAAGTGCCAAGTTGGATCAAGGAGCAAGACCCAACTATATGCTGCCTTCAAGTGACCCATCTCACATGCAATGACACACATACACCCAAAGTGAAAGAATGGAGAAAGATCAAACAAATAAGAACTTGAATTGCTATTCTTATTTAAGACAAAAGAGACTTTACAACCAACAACAATCAAAAAGGACAAAGAAGAGCATTACATAGTAATAAAGGGTTCAATTAAACAGGAAAACTTTAATGCTCCTGCATATATATATCCACCCAACATTGGAGCATCCAGATTCATAAAACAAGTTCTTAGAATCGTACAAAGAGATATAAATAACCACACAATAATAGTAGGAGACTTCAATGCCCCATGGACATTATTACACCAATCAAGACAGACAACTAAACAAAGACATCCAGGACTTAAACTCAACACATGACCAAATGGACCTAACAGATATCTCTAGAACACCCCACCCAACAACAGAATATACATTCTGCTCATCTGCACACGGCATTTACTCTAAAATCAACCATATGTTTGGACATAGAGCAATTCTCAATGAAGTCAAGAAAAACTGAAATCATACCAAGAATATACTTGGACCACAGCATAATAATAGAAATCAATACCAAGACGACCTCTCAAAACCATACAACTACATGGAAATTAAATGATATACTTCCGAATTACTTTGGGGTAGACAATGAAATAAAGGCAGAAATCAAGAAATTTTTTGAATCTAATGAAAACATACAACATATCAGAATCTCTGGGACACAACTAAAGCAATTCTAAGAAGAAAGTTTAGGCCAGATGCAGTGGCTCATGTCTGAAATCCCAGCACTTTGGGAGGCTGAGGTGGATCACCCGAGGTCAGGAGTTTGAGACCAGCCTGGCCAACAGGGCAAAACTCCATCTCCACTAAAAATACAAAAATTAGCCAGGCATGGTGGTGGACACCTGCAATCCCAGCTACTCAGGAGGCTGAGGTAGGAGAATCACTTGAACCCAGGAGGTGGAGGTTGCAGTGAGCCGAGATCACACCATTGCAATCCATCCTGGGCAACAAGAACAAGAGTGAAATTCTGTCTCAAAAAAAAAAAAAAAAAGAAACAAAAAATAGAAAAAGAAATCTATAGCACTAAATGTTGACATGAAAAAGTTAGAAAGATCTCAGATTAATAACCTAACATCACACCTACAGGATCTATAAAAATAGCAAACTGATCCCAAAGCTAGCAGAAGAAATAAAGTCATAGCTAAACTAAATGAAATTGAGATGTCAAAAATCATACCAAAGATCAACATAAGCAAACATTTGTTCCTTGTAAGAATAAGTAAGATTGAGAGTTCTGGCTAGACTAATTAAAACAAAGAGAGAAGATCCAAATAAACACAATCAGAAATGACAAAAGGGACATTACCACCAATCCCAGATAAACCCAAAATTCCTCAGAGACTGTTATGAACACCTCTATGCACAAAAATTAGAAAATCTAGAAATTGATAAACTCCTGGAAACATACAACTTCTGTATTCTATCCATTTTCACATTTCTATAAAGAACTACCTAAGACTGGGTAATTTGTAAAGACAACAGGTATAATTAACTCATAGTTCTGCAGGCTGTACAGGAAGCATGGCTGGGTAGGCCTCAGGAAACTTAACAATTGTGGCAGAAGGTGAAGGGGAAGTATGCACGTTCTACATGTCTAAAGCAGGAGGAAGAGAAGAAAGGTAGGGAGGGGCCACACACTTTTAAACAACCAGATCTCATGAGAACTCACTATCACAAGAACAGCAAGGGAAAAGTTCACCCCCATGATCCAATCACCTCCCACCAGGCCCCTCCCTCCAACACTGGAGATTACACTTCAACATGAGATGTGAGCAGGGACACAGAGACAAACCTTATCATTACACCCTGGCCCCTCTCAAATCTCATGTACTTCTCAGATTGCAAGATACAATCAACCCTTCTCAACAATCCAAGTCTTAATTCATTTCAGCATTAACTCAAAAGTCCATAGTCCAAGGCATCAACTGAGACAAGGCAAGTCCCTTCCACCTATAAGCCTATAAAATCAAGTTCGTTACTCCTGAGATACAATGAGAATACAGGTATGGAGTAAATACACCTATTCCAAAAGGAAGAAATCAGCCAAAACAAAAAGGTTATGACAAGGCCTTAGGCAAGTTTGAAATCTAGCAGGGCAGTCATTAAATCTTAAAGCTCTAAAATAATCTGATTTCATATCTCACATCCAGGCCACACCAATGCAAAGGGTGGACTCCCAAAGCCTTGGGAAGTTCCAACCCTGTGGCTCTGCAGGGTACAGCCCCCTTGGCTGCTTTCAAAAGCTGGCATTGAGTGCCTGCAGGTTTTCCAGGCACATGGTGCAAGTTGTTCGTGGATCTACAATTCTGGGGTCTGGAGGACAGTGGCCCTCTCCTCACAGCTCCACTAGACAGTGAGCCAGGAGGGACTCTGTGTGGGGGCGCCAGCTCTACATTTCCCCTCTGCACTGCCCTAGTAAGGGTTCTCCATGAGGGCTCTGCCCTTGCAGCACACACTTCTCCCTAGACATCCAGTCATATCCATACATCCTCTGAAATTTAGGCAGAGGCTCCAAAGCCTCAATTCTTGCCCTCTGCATACCTGCAGGCTTAACACCACACACTCTGGAGCAGTGGCCTGAGATGTATCTGGGGCCCTTTGAGCCGTGGCCAGAGCTGAAGCGGCTAAGATCCAGGGAGCAGTGTCCCAAGGCTGTGCAGGACAGTGGGATCCTGGGCCCAGCCCATGAAGCAATTCTTCCCTCCTAGGCCTCTGGGCCTGTCACCGGAGGGGCTGCCACAAAGGTCTCTGAAATGCCTTCAAGGCATTTTCCCCATTGTCTTGGCTATTAACATTTGGCTCCTCTATTCTTATGCAAATTTCTGCAGCCTACTTGAATTCCCCCCCCAGAAAAATGTGTTTTTCTTTTCTACCATATGGTCAGGCTGCAAATTTTCCAAACTTTTAAGCTCTGCTTCCCTTTTAAATATAAGTTCAAATTTCAGAGTATCTTTTTGCTCATGCACATGACCACATGCTGTTAGAAGTGGCCAGGCCACACCTTGAACACTTGGCTGCTTAAAAATGTTTTCCACCAGATACCCTAAATCATCTCTCTCAAGTTCAAAGTTCCACAGATCCTTAGAGCAGGGTCACAATGCTGCCCGTCTCTTTGCAAAGGCATAGCAAGAGTGACTTTTACTCTAGTTCCCAATAAGTTCCTCATCTCCATCCGAGACCTCTTCAGCCTGGACTTCATTGTCCATATTACTATCAGCATTTTGATCACAACAGTTTAATAACAAATTATTAACAATTTAAGTCTCTAGGAAGTTCCAGATTTACTCTAATCTTTGTCTTCTTCTGAGTCCTCCAAATCGTTCCAACTTCTGCCCATTACCCAGTTCCAGAGTAACTTCCATTTTCAGGTCTTTATAGCAATGCCCAATTCCCAGTACCAGTTTTCTGTATCAGTCCATTCTTACATTGCTATAAAGACCTCCCTGAGACTGGGTAATCTAGAAAAAAAAAAAGTTTTAATTGACTCACAATTCCACAGACTGTACAGGAAACATGGCTAGGGAAGGCTCAGGAAACATAATTGCAGCAGAAGACAAAGAGGAAGCAGGCACATTCTACATGTGTGGAGCAGGAGATACTACACACTTTTAAACAACCAGATCTCATGAGAGCTCACTATTATGAAAACAGCCAGGGGTATGTTCCTTCCCATGATCCAATCAACTCCCAGCAGGTTCCTGCCCCCACACTGGGGATTGCAATTTGATACGAGATTTGGGCAGGGACACAAATTTAAACTATATCAACCTCCCAAGATTGAACCAGGAGGAAACTGAAACCCTGAACAGACCAATAATGAGTTATAAAATTCAATCAGTAATTAAAAAAAAAAAAAAAACTACCAAGGCAACCCTAAGCAAAAAGAACAAAGCTGAAGGCATCACACTACTCAACTTCAAACCATATTACAAGGCTACAGTAACTAAGGCAGCATGGTTACTAGTACAAAAACCAGACATAGACCCATGGAACAGATTAGAGAACCCGAAATAAAGCCACATACCTACAACCACCTGGTCTTCAACAAAGTCAACAATAACAAGCAATGGGGAAAGAACTCCCTTTTCAATAAATGGTACTTGGATAACTCGTTAGCCATATGAAGAAGATTGAAACTGGTCCTCTTTTCACCATATACAAAATCAACTCAAAACTAGCTGTAAACCTAAAACTATAAAAACCCTAGAAGAAAACCTAGAAAATACCATTTTGAACATAGGCCCTGGCAAAGATTTCATGATGAAGACTCCAAAAGAAATTGCAACAAAAATAGACAGGTGGGACCTAATTGAACTAAAAAGCATCTGCACAGCAAAAGAAACTATCAATCCAGAACAGGAGAAAACATTCACAAACCATGCATTTAACAAAGGTCTAACATCCATATCTATAAAGAACTTAAATCAACATGCAAAAAACAAGTAATACTTTTTTAAATGGGCAAAAGTTATGAACAGATACTTCTCAAAAGACGACATACAAGTAGTCAACAAACACGAAAAAATGCTCAACATCACTAGTTATTACAGAAATGCAAATCAAGGCCAGGCATGGTGGCTAACACCTGTAATCCCAGTTCTTTGGGAGGCCAAGGCAGGCAGATCACAAGGTCAGGAGACCGAGACCATCTTGACTAACACAGTGAAACCCCATATCTACTAAAAATACAAAAATTAGCCAGTCGTGGTGGCAGGTGCCTATGGTCCCAGCTACTCTGGAGGCCGAGGTAGGAGAACGGTGTGAACCCGGGAGGCGGAGCTTGCAGTGAGCCGAAATCGCACCACTGCACTCCAGCCTGGACACCTGACAGAGTGAGACTCCATCTCAAAAAAAAAAAAGCAAATCAAAACCACAATGAGACACCATCTCATACCAGTCAGAATGGCTATTATCAAAAAGTCAAAAAATAACAGATGCTGACGAGATTTCTGAGAAAAAAAATGCTTATATATTGTTGGTGGGAATGTAAATTAGTTCAGCCATTGTGAAAAGCAGTCTGGTAATTTCCCAAAGAACTTAAAAGAGAACTATCATTTGGCCCAGCAATTCCATTACTGGGTATATACCCAAAGGAATATAAATCATTCTACCACAAAGACACATACACTTGCACGTCCATTGCGACACTATTCACAACAGCAAAGACATGGAATAAACCTAGATGCTCATCAATGGTGGACTAAAGAAAATGTGGTACATGTACACCATGAAATACTACACAGCCAAAAAAAAAAAAAAAAACTCATGTCGTTTACAGCAACATGGATGCAGCCAGAGGCCACTACCCTACACAAATTAATGCAGGAACAGAAAACTAAATACCACATGTTCTCATGTATAAGTGGGAGCTAAACATTGAGTGCATATGGACGCAAGAGACAAGAGACCAGGGCCTACTTGAGGATGGAGATGGGAGGAAGATAAGTATTGAAACACTACCTATCAAGCATTATGCTCAAGACCTGGATGATGAAATAATCTGTACAACAAACCCCAGTGACACAGAATTTACCCATGTAACAAACATACACATGTACCCCCCGAACTTAAAAGTTGGAAGGAGAAAATAAAACCTACATAT